>NW_003546256.1:331720-351588 GCF_000090795.2 Amphimedon queenslandica | reverse complement strand
TTTTTTGACAGGACTGACTTGATGAAGATGAAGATGAAAAAAGGTGGCTGAACAAAACGGCCGGTTCGCCGATTTTTGACTTTTTGCTTAGACAAGGTCTAGAGCCACGCTAGTTGTACCATTGGAGTCCTCTGGTCAAGATAAGGTCCTTTATAAAGTCTGGTAAGCATAGGAGCTCGTTTTCCCGGTATAGCAAGGCTGCAAAAGTCGTGGCAGCCATTTTGTTTGGGGGTGAATCCTACTTAGTAACGCTACCGCGTTACTAATAACGCTACCGCGTTACTAATAACGCTACCGCGTTACTAATAACGCTACCGCGTTACTAATAGTACAGGGACTTTGTCCCAATTTTGGAGTATTTTTTAAAAATTCATAAAAAATTCAATTTTGATTAAAATCAGCTTAACTTTTACACAACATAAGAACATTGTATGTATTTTTTGTATAATTGTATTTTTGATAATAATAATTATTATTATTATCATCATTATTATTTTAGGCTAATATGATGTTTGTTCGAATGGTTCAGCCAACCGGTGGTGGTACTGAAGGCTCATTCCCATACTTGTATATAATAATACCAGTGGTACTAGCTATTATATTCATCATTATACTAGCCATTGCATTATACTGTGTAAGTTATCCACTATTCAAATCTCTTCAGTGTCATATCATTTACTCAAATTAAGAGTCCTTGCTTGCTAATGCATTACTGTGGCCTTACATTGATTTTTATAGCAGCTAATAATGGATAGAATTGATGAAAATAAACAAACCTGCCCACCTGCATTAAGCCTGCTTCTGTTCTGTAATGAGAAACAATGAATCTTTTGGGAGTGGCCTAGCTAAATTTCTTAATTGACAAAATGAGCCATGCACATTTATTTCAATCCTTTTTTATATCTAATGCCAGCTCGGGTTCTTTAAAAGAAGGAAGAAAGCTAAGAAGGAGCAAGAGGAGATGGACCCATACGAAGATGATTATAATCCAAATGATGATGAGACCAAGGACTCCAAAGAAATGTAACTGCAAATGCAGTAGTTATTCACAACCCTCTAATTCCATGATAATTTTTAGTTTTTATTTTGTTTCGTTTTGTAATTTTAATTAATTAAAATGCAATTTTCTTTCCAGCAAAGCCATCTTTTTGATTTAAAATTTAATTTTTAATGATTAAATAAAAAATTTTATACACAAAAAAGCACAACCACAGGTCACGTCCGGTTTAAGTTATTAGGTTAATTTATTAACATCATATAACCAGGGCGTCGCGATTTCGGTTTGTGGGTGTGGCAATTTTTTTTGCTTGAGCAACAATCTCAAGATGACTGTTCTTCTTTCTGCAAGCTTACAGATCCTAGTAGCCTTGGCTATACTCCATTATCCTACCCTCTCCGCCGCTAGACTAGAAACTATAGATGTATACAAACCAATAGCCAAGATATCTCCAGCTTTGAGCGGAGCAGAGAGCAGTCTAGCTTATCCCACAAATGACTCCTTCGGGTATTCTGTTACTGTACATCAGTTATTTGATGATCCTGCTGGCCTCTCTGCAAATGAGCTATTAGATCAAACGCTGTAAGTGTGTTTTTCATGCAGTCTGAGCATAGAATAATTTGTCTTTTTTGCAGTACACAGTTTACTCTTTCAGTTCCCCTTTCTGTCTTTGACTCGTAGCATGCATTAGAGAATAGGAAAGCCTATGCTTTTGTTTCTATTGAACTTCTGTCTGAATAATCAGTGGAAAAAGTGTTTTATAATTCATTAAAAAAAAACTAGTACTAATATACATGTAGGCTGTCATGTAGCTGTTGTTGTTGCATAGCAGCAAGAGTACCTAATGATAGCAGTATCCTATTCTGAGAAAGTAAATTGAATACACCTTATAATTCTCAAGAGGGTACATCTATTTACTAGCAGCTTGAGTAATAAGAGCTTTAATTTATTTTGAAGTTGGTATTATATTTTTAAAACATGCCTCCCTCTCTTTTATATGTGTACTTCCCCTCTTTCTCTCTACCTCTCTCTCCTACTCTCTCTCTCTCTCTCTCTCTCTCTCTCTCTCTTCCCCAGTATAATGGTTGGTGCTCCTACAGGTGCTTACCCAGGTGGTTTAAATGTATCTATAATGCAACCAGACAGAAGAGCATGTGAAAGAGTATATTCAGCAGGATCACTCAATTCTCTGACAAATGAGCAGATACTTGATTGTTTTCGTAACACTGCCACTGGAATGAACAATAATAGAACTGGTCTAGTCTACCAGTGTCCATTATCCTCACCATCGTGCTCCGCTGCACTTGGATCAGGCGAACCAGACACTCCTGATGGACTCCTCTTTGATAGAATTGGTATGATATTATTTATTTATTCATTATTAATTTACTTATTTATTTATTAGGTAACAATAGGATTTCTTTGCCAAGGGTTAGTGATGATCCTGATGATGAACTGTCTTTACAGAATAAGAATGGACAGCAAATGGGAGCTACAGTATACAGTGATAATGGATACTTTGTGGTAATTATACACTAAAAGTCTCATTATTAATTTCTCTAGCTCTCTCTTTCTCTTTATTTTATTTTTTGTAAATTAACTATTTTAATTTACAGGCATGTGCACCTCTGTGGGAATATGTTGATCTATCTAGTCGTAACTCTCAGCCAAGAGGTCATTGTGTATACTCAAATCGCTCTCTCTCTAATTTTCTCATACTTCAGCCGTGCGGTTAGCCACACCCATTATTAACCACACCCATTCACTTGTCCTTCATACATCAGATCACAGTGGTACAGGTACTAATCAAATTAACGAGGGCTACTGTGAGTCTGGATTTTCAGTAGGCGTGTCCGAAACATCCGCTTTACGACAAGATACTGTGAGTTTGTTGGTAATAAATTTTGTACTTTACTGTATCATTTTGATTATGATAGCCCTCTGCACCAGGCCCCTTCATGTTGACCGGAACTCCTGGACGGAGATATAGTAGTGGCGGTGTGTTTTTTTACAATCAGTTGAATCAAACTGGCAATAGACCACGTTATGGTGACATACAAACACCATTTATTAATGCTAGTATAGGCAGTGGAGATCAAGCAGACAGAAGTGCTTTTAATACTGTGTATGATGACCAGTTTAGTTATTATGGTAAGAAACTTGCATGTACATGTACACTGTACACACACGATGTTTAGCTTATGTAATAGTGTAGCCTCTTTATTAAGGACACCATTGGGCCTATATTACCTGCCCTTAATACAGAGGTGTCCTCATTTCAGAGATATACTTTTTGTATAGGCTTGTAAATTCTTCTTATCTCAAAGTGTCTCAAATTATATGTGATATATATTGTATAGTACATTTTCATTATTGTTCTTTTAAATCTCTTTCTCTATTTTTTCAGGGTTCTCCATTGCTTCAGGGTTCTTAACAAGCCAAGTCTCAAAAGGTACGTAGCATATATTATTGATATAAGCTTATATTTTCTTTATGGTCAGATTTTTTGGTCTCTTCACCTCGTTACACTCAATACACACAAATTGGACGAGTGAGTATATTGTTCACTTGTTTATTGTTTATCATTTTTTAACATTTTGCTATTGTTTGTTTATTTTCAATGTTTTTCATTATAGGTATACATTGTTAATAATATTGATGTTAAGCCTACCCTGCATATAGATGGAGAACAGGTTCATTAATACTCTCTTTTGCTATTTCTATTTTTTTTTAACTTTGTAGTTTGGAGAATATTTTGGATATTCAGTTGCAGCTGTCGATTTGAATGCAGATGGGTCAGTTCAATTAAGTGTGTGGGCGGTAATTAATAGTGTTGTTTTTGTGGCAGTAAATGTTTTTTTTGTTTACATGTGCATGTACATGCACATGGTGCATTATCGTTATAATAACTGGTTTACCCTGTTTTGTTTTTTCTTGAGTGCTTGCGCTGCATTGGTACAAGTTTCATTTTCATTCTTGTATGTTCTCATAGTTGGGATGACGTACTAGTTGGTTCTCCTATATACAGCGAACCATCTCATCATGAAGTGGGACGTGTCACTGCCTACGTTAATAATCAGGTGATTCCAATCAGTGATTTGATTTGATTTGATTTGAGTTCACATTAGAACTCTTCGTTCACAAAAGCTGGTGTCATAGTTGGTCAGGAAAGTTCGGGAAGATTTGGTATTTCAATAGCTTCACTTGGAGACTTAAATAATGATGGATACAATGGTAACTGATGCTTATTGTATTTATCTCCTATTTTATTTATGTCTTTTTATATAGATTTTGCAGTCTCAGCTCCATATGAAGGTAATGGGTTTGTGTATATTTATTATGGTCAAGAGATGGATGAATCTGGCTCTATTGTTAACACTACTTATCAACAAGTAAAAATAACATTAATTAATTAATTTATTTATTGATTGGTTTGTTAGCGTATTAATGGTTCAGCTGTTGCATCTCAAGTAACTGATATCCCATCAGTTAGTTCCTTTGGGTTCTCTCTCTCTGGTGGTACTGATGTTGATCAAAACGGGTACAGAGGTAAGACTTTGTTACTTTTCTGTGAATCCATCTCTCCTCCTTCCCTTCAGATCTTGTTATTGGAGCTTATGAGTCTCAGAGTGTATTTGTATTGCGTACTATACCAGTAGCTATCACTAATATCAGTATGACATTTAATACTGAACAAGTTATGCTACAAGATTATGATTGTGTATATCAAGGAAATCCAGTGGCATGGTATTACAGTATTTAGATGTTTATTAGTAAATTAATTCTGTGTATTTTTGTAGCTTTGATGTAGCAGTGTGTGCTATGTACAGAGGTAAAGGGCTATCAAATGGATTTAGTAAGAAATAAAATGGAGAGAGAGGAGAGAGAGAGAGAAAAAAAGAAAGAGAGAGGTGGAGGGAAAGAAGAGCAAAGAAAGAGGAGAAGGAAGAAGATGACTCTCTCAAGATGATGCTGTATTATGTAGTTTGTGTTTATATTTTTAGGAACTAATTTTGTGCTAAGAGAAGTTACAGAGTCCATTAGCAATAGGCTCTTTTTTGAAGATGGCTCAAGGATGTACACAGGAGAGCTCACTTTAACTGGAGAATACACTGAGACTTGTACTGATGTCACAGTTCTTATTGAGGTAAGTTGCTGTTTTTTTTTTTATTTTTTGATTCATTTTTTCAGAACACAACTACCTATTTGAATTTTAAAATTCGTGCTGATGCTCAAGAGATCCCTCGGGATAAGACGACCGTTAGTACTAACATTGATATCACTGATTTCTCACAATCTCCTGTTGTGGATGCACAAGGATACGAACTAGAGGTATGCATGTATATAGTATTTATCAAGAGTACATGCTTCTGTCCAAAAATTGGCTCTCAGGCTCTAGCATAATTTGCTTGAGCTTATTGCATTCAAAATTAGATTTTTTAAAGTTGCTTCAAATATTTTTATTACATTTTTTTTGATGCAAAAATTTTGCATTACATATAAGGTTTAAGCTGTTTTGATCAAAATTGGATTTTTAATAAGTTGCTCAAAAATTAGGCCAAAGTCCCTGTACCAAAGTCCCTGTACTATAGTTAAAGGACTTTGGTTGTACTTATGATGCATGGAATGTTTAAAAGTAGAGAATTATTTTGTCAAAATTATTGATATACCTTGATCACTAAATTTTATCAGCTTTACATGTATATATGCTTTACTTTATTCTATTACCAACAGATACCAGTAGTGCGAGAGTGTGGAGAAGATGATGTTTGTAATCCTGACCTCAAGCTTAATATTAAAAACATCACTTATCTGTAAGCCACCCATGCCTTCTTTTAACGACATCCACTGTTAATATTACACATCCATTAGGGCTCGAGATGGCAACACGTATCCTACACTAACTGTGGGACCGGTTGAGCGAGTTGTCATATCAGCAGAGTTCTCTAATGATGGGGAAAACTCTTTCTACCCTTATTTAACTTTCGAATTATCTAAGGAGTATTTTCAGCAACCAAGAATAACGCCATTATCTGTAAGAAAGACAGAGGAAAAGAGAGAGAGAGAGGGAGGAATAGAAACACGTTTTTATAGTAGCAAGCTAATATTATGTACTCTTGTAGTAGCTAATGATTTAATTCTCTTTCTTTCTAATTAGCTCTTCATTACGTGCAATGATACCACTTCAGATAATAGCTCTTACGGACACTACGAATGCCAGAATATAAAGACTCCACTCTCGTCCTCTGATGGAGTCACTGTTATCTCACTAGTGGTTCAAGTAATAGAGGGCAGTCTTTATGGTAATGAAGGAGTCCTTAGGATACCTATTGGTATCAGGAACCCAACCGACGTTGCATACAGTGTTGAGAGACCTGAAGATTTAGATAACAATGATGCAGTGGCAAACTTATCCATAGTAGCCTCATCAGAATATGCAGTGACTGTGTAAGTAATGTTACTAAAAATAGATGCACATTGTGTCACTAAAAATGAATATAAATATCAAGTTACTGAAATAGAAAGTAGGTTATTAATTTATTATGTCATTGTGTTGCCAAAAATAGATTATTCCTGTAATTATTGTTTTGCTAAAAATAGATAATACATCATCTAATACGTGATACATTGCAGGTTTTATTCAGGAGAAGAGATAGATTATAAAGGAAACGGGTCTAATTTTGACGGCAGAGATGCATCCACGCTCGGAGAGAGAGTCATGATTAATGTTAATTTCAAGAATGATGGACCATCCCAGATTATCAGTGGACAATTGAATATATACATACCATCACGTGGACCCGAGACTGGGAGCTATTATTATTACTATCCAGCAGCAGTGGTAATAAGGAGAGAGAGAGAGAGAATATTAATAGAGAGACAGAGAAAAAAATTTAGAGCTACCATGCACCTTTGTGAGCTTTTTAAGTTCCTTTTCTCTCCGGTAAAGCATCTTCAGTCAACTAAATGACATGCTTCACGAGTTGACAGGCACCACAATAGTACATGTACATATGACTTTTGAAACAAAAATCTAATTTTTTTGATTGAAATCAACTCAACACAGCATAAGGACTTGTATATGTATCAGAAAAAATTATTAAAATTAAAAAATTTTCCTAATCATTTTTGGCAAAAATTTGGCCCAAGTTTGTGTACTATATTATAGTATAGGGATTTTGGCCCAATTTTTGAATAACTTGACAATCTACTAGCTCCATGTATACTATTACAAAATCCTTTCCTTTTTCTGTTTTTCCCTACCTCTTTTCTCCAGAGCTCTTCTCACTTAGAGTGTGATAATTCTACACTCAATCCTGATGATCTTGATGTATCTGAAGCTGAAACCAATGCCCAGCAGCAGCAGTCACAGGAAGACTCAGGAAGGAGGAGAAGGAAAAGAAATGTCTCATTATTTTATCCATCATTTTCATCTTCATCATCTTCATCAAAAACGAATATTGTAAAAAGACAACAAACACAGGAGAAATTAGTAAGACAAAGAAAGAAAGAGAGAGAGAGAACTTTCTCAATTTTTTTTTATTATAGGATTGCTCTGGCCAATCCAAGACTGGCTGCATTTTACTTTCTTGCAGTATAACTTCATTCCTTACCAGAACTGACACTATAGTCATCACTGGGTACATTGATGAAAGGTTCTTTAATGTACGTAGCACTCAACATGCAGGCATATGCGTAGTATTAATTATACATGGATCAGTTGAGTCTAAAGATTACTTTTATATATTTATTTTAGGGTAAAACAGGTACATATAACCTAACCGCTTATGCTGTTGTTAACATCACTGATGGCATAACTAACTCAGTCAATGCTACTGAAGAAGGCTCTGTGAGAAAGAGAGGGAGAGAGAGAGGGGGGAAAGAAAAGAGAGAGAGAGGGGGGGGGAAGGAAGAAAAAGAAGGAGGGAAAGAGTGTGTGTATGTGTGAGAGATACTAACTACATGTATTTTTATTGCTAGGATACATTGACGTTATTAACTACAGGCACTAGCACAGAGTCTGGTGGCATTCCCTGGTATATATATGTGGCTCCAGCAGTTGCAGCTGTACTTTTTGTAATAATAATTGCAGTAATTCTATATTTTGTAAGTATCCACTATTATAATCTTATGCATGCACATACACTGTCCAATGTAACTCTGTGTGTAGTGGCGTGTTTTCAATGCAATAGTTATTCAGCTGTACAGTGAGTGTTAATGAGTGACAGTATCTATTTGCTAGTCATCTTTATGAGCTGTTGGATAAACTGTGAAATTTATGTCTTCCTTCCTTTCTCCTCCTCTTTCTCTTTAGTGTGGTTTCTTCCGTAGAAAGAAGAAGTCCATGAAAGCTGATGCTGTTGCTTCTGGTGAGGGAGATAACGTTGAACAATTTATACCAGATCCTTTTGGGGACTCTGCAAAAGCCAAAGAAGCAGCCAAAAATTAAAAAAAATTTTTTATAATTATGTGAAAATTAACAATACATGATATTATAATTTCAGCAAAATTATTACGTTTTATTATTATTGCAATGCACATTGCACAGCTGTTTATTTTTTACTTCCCTTTGTTCATTATGATAGCTAAAAAATAATTTATAATAAAAATAAATATTTTAAATAATATTCAGTTTGATGGGCGTGGTTAATAAATTTATTAATTAATATTAAAGTTAATTATTAATCATGCTTGCAGTGTAGATCTTTTAGTTGCTTTCGTTTTGTCATTCCAATTCTCTCTTTCTTTTCCCTAGAGAGAGACAGGAGAAAGAAGAAGCTAAGAGATACAATCCGACTTATAGAAGGATATATCCATTTACCTACACATTAAAGCAGAAGGTCACAGTGGCATTCCATCATGGGTAACAGTCATTCAAACGACTCGTCCCGCATGATGGTTGGAGATAGGATCAGCGACCATTTTACTACACAGGAAGAACTGGATTATACATTTGAACAGATTGTGGTAAGAGGGAGAGAGACAATATTAAATTATTGTAACATTATCCTTCTCTGCCTTATCAATATGTACAATGTGTATAGTTACACTTTTCCAACTATTTCATTATTCCCAAAACCTTTGAATTTACACACAGACTTGATAGAGAGCAAAGAGTGTTATAAATTTATTATCAGTGTTTTTAGTATACTAGCAGTGTATTATCAGGATACCATTAGTCTCAGTATATTTTGCTAGTATATTATATTCGTTTCATGCATGGGCTCTTCCATTTGTGCCTAGTCATTTGTGTACAAAGTCTGTTTGCAGCTGTTCTTTGGTTTTGTAATTGGACCCGTAAACATTTTTTATATTATAAATATAAATATTGATTGCATCCCTTTCACTTCGATAATCGATGCCCCCGTCCCCCATTATCCTTTTATGAAATCCCCCTCTCTTTTAATTTCCCTCCCTCTCTCTAAGGCATCATTGGATCTACCAGATGATAAGAAAAGTGTTGTATTAAACAGCTCAGAGGAGAAGAAAAAGTTAATGGTGAGGGATCACAACAGGAGACAGACCCACCATCAGTTCCCACCAAAATTCTACATATCAAAATTTGCTCATGTACTCGAAGCTGAAAACATCAAAGTAATTTATTAATATAAATTATCATTATAGTACATACAATCCAACCTCTTTGTGATAAGGAGTGAGATATGTATTTTTGTAATGGCCCAATTGCTACAAATTAAACAAGAGTGCCTCTGAAATGAGGACATCTATGTATCAAGGACAAGTGGTATTGTCCTAAGTAAAGAGAGGCTGCAATGCAGTATAGTAGTAAGAGAGGTTACACTGTAGTATATGGCACCATTATTACTATACTTGGGTTACTATTTATTTGTGTACACTATAGAAAGCAAGGAAGCGATCACAAGACACTGTGCAGTATTTAAGAGGCTTGGAAATATCTCTTAGGACCAATAAAATAAGGTGAGGGAGAGAGAGAGAGAAAGAGAGAGGTAGTACATCATCAGTTTTATTTATTTTTTATTATATTATTAGCTGGGTCCAGGATTTTTTAGCAGACAATAATGCCGGTTTACAAAAACTTGTACAATATATGAAGTTCCGTTATGACTTGGAAAAGAAAGGGTAAAGAAATAAAATAATTAATGAATATTCTTATTGTTATTGTGAAATGTAATCAAGTTACACATCAGCTATAGTGAAAACACTACTGTAGTCACAATTGACCAAATTTGGAGAATGATGAGAGAGAGAGAGAGAGACAGACAGACAGACAGAGGAAAAAGAAGAGAAAATATTGAGAGACAGAGAGAAAGCTTTAAGGTAGCATATTTTGAGCCCTAAGCCAAATCTTTCTCTATATATATTTTGACCACTCCCTGCATTCTTTAAAATGACATAATATTTTCTGGCATACACTAGAGTTACGCTTGGCAACATTGACCACACCCATTGACACACCCTCAAACTGCCTTTGCTCATGCTATTATTAATTTGCTTTTAGTAAACTCAAGGCACTCACCAGAAGAGGATCGTCCACTTTAGGACGGGCTCACAGTCTTGACAGCGGCATCAATGCATCATCTTCACTATCACTTCCTCCCCCTAATCAAATTAATCCGCTATATAGTTTATTAAATGGAGGGGGCCCCCCGGGTCCAGGGAGAGGTGGAGGGAAAGACGTAGTTGTAGCTGAGACTTCTGATGTTCACGTTTGTGTCCTTTGTATGAAGGCTCTGATGAATAATGCTGTGAGTTATTAATACTCTGTATCCTCTATAGTAAGGACACCTCTATAATAAGGACACTTTTATAAAGGATATTAGTGTAATGTCCCAATTGGTACCTATACAAAAGTACCTCTGAGATGAGGACACCTCTGTATCAAGGGCAGGTAGTGGGGGCCCAATGGTGTCCTTAATAAAGAGGCTACAGTCACTACTGTTACTATGTTGGTATTTAGTGTATCTGTGAAGCATGGGAAGTATCAGCAGTTAGTATCACTATTAATAAAAACTGTAACATTCTTTCATTATTCTAATTGTGGCACAATATTTGAAATTCAAACTTTAATGTGTTTCTTACTCTATCAATGGATGTGTTTACCTTATGTGAATAGCGATCCAGTCAATTTCAATAGTAATAATGTAACCTGATAGTCTTAAATGGACCTTTGTTTACTAATTGATGTTTGAAAAACACAACTAGATCCATGATATAATTTAATGACAGTATTCCATACATTGAATATTACATGTACATGTACATGTACATGTATGTATCTATTGTGCACGCATGACGTGTAAATTTTTAAATTAATTAACAAAAGCAGATTAACTATTTATGGGCAATTGGACATACATGTACATGGTTCGATTATTTCATGAGTCATTAAAATTCTTTCTTTCTCCATCTCTTCCCTCCCCCTCTCTCTCTCTCTCTCCCTATAGCATGGTTTTTCAGCCATCATGAAAGACAAAGAGGCTGTCTCGGTCATGGTCCTCTCCATGTTTTTTGGAACACAAAAGTAAACAGACGGGCTAGTGTGGCTTGTTTGTGTACACATATTGTGTGTGTACATGTAAATATGTGGCATGTCCATGTGTGTACGTATGCCCTTGTGTAGGCATCTCTGTGTGTGTGTATATGCACACGTATGGTAGCGTGTGTGTGTTACTATAATAACAATTATGCTGTCTCTTCCTTCACTTTTCCTTCTCCCCCTCTCTCTCAGGACTATAGTCACTGTGGTAGAGCTTTTAGCTGCCGTGTGTCTAGTCCGCGGCGGCCATCTTAAAGTGCTAGAAGCAGTCGACACGTTCAAGAGAGAGTTCAACGAGCAGAGACGGTTTGAGTCTCTTCTGAAATACTTTATGGATTTCAAGTCAGTCTCGACCGAGTTCCAGCTCGCCTGCATGAACTTCATCAACGTTGTTGTACACTCGGCAGAAGATGTCAACTTTCGGGTACACCTCCAATACGAGTTCACTGAATTGGGACTGGATGAGTATTTACAGGTAGAGGGAGAGGGGAGGGAGAGAAAGAGCTAAGAAATAAGAAATTATACTTATTATTATTATTATTTGTCTACTAGTTTTTAAAGGTCTCTCGTGACTCTGCTCCTCATTTACTTGACCAGATACAGGCCTACGAGGAGAACTATTTCAACGTTGAGCAGCTGGTGGAGGAATCACAGTCTAAACATGAGGCACTGGCATTGGTGGAAGCAATGAAGAAAGAAATGATCGAAGTAATTAATTAATTATATACAAGTACAAGTACAGTAGCAAATTTTTATTGAGGGTTCCTTTAAGATGATGCATGAAGTTTGTCATTGTTGAATATAGCAAATCAGTAAAGTTAGCAAAGCCATGCAAGTGTCACAAAAATGATATAATTGAATTAAAATTAAGTACACACGTTTAAAAGTGGATCGGGAAGAATGCGAAAGTGAAAAAGGAAGCAATTACACTAAGCACGTCCTTATTGTCCTGTTTTGTAACCAGGTCGAGGAAAGACATTCCGAAATTGAATTCCAGTCATTGAAAAAGATAGGTAAGGAATGGGTCTGTGGTGGATGGGTTTAATTATGAGTCCTGCTTTTGTTTTTTAGCTGATCTAGAGAAGCAAGTGGCAGAGTTAAAGAGAAGTTTAGAGGATGTTAAGAGACAAAGTGTACTAATAGCTGAACAAGCAGCTGCATCTCCTGTTGGCCTCCCTCCCCCACCTCCCCCTCCTCCTCCTCCTCCCCCAGGGGGAGTACCCCCTCCTCCCCCTTTACCGGGCGGAGCTCCTCCTCCTCCCCCACCTCCTCTACCAGGCGGAGCCCCTCCTCCTCCCCCTCCTCCTCTACCCGGAGGGGGACCTCCTCCTCCTCCCCCTCCCCCTGGTGGAGGGGGCGTGCCACCACCGCCACCTTTTGGGTTCGGAAAGAAAGGAATAAGTAAGAACAAAATAAAATTATCATCAAATTAATTTTTGCTCTCTCCAGATGTTCAAGGGAAGCGTAAGATACAAACCACTCACAAGCTACCTGTTCTCAATTGGGTCTCTCTCCCAGCCACTCAAGTCTCTGGGACTATCTTCAACTCCATTGATGATGAGAAGATACTCAATTCCCTTGACTTTTCTTCCTTTGAAGAGAAGTTCAAACTCGTGTCCGGGGGGTTGTCTGGGACTACCGTGAGAACTAAAGGCTCTCCTTCTTCACAGGCTAAGGGTGCAGTGACGTCTAGTCTGGGCGGGGCAGCTGGGAGGAGCCTGGAGGCTAGTTTATTGGAGCCAAAGAGACTACAGAATGTTGCTATCGCTAGAAGGAAAGTATCTGCACCTACTGATACAATAAAACAGCAGATATATGGGTGAGTGAGCCCCTTAATTATTAATTAAAAGTCCTTGCACTTGATAATTTAGCAAATTGCTATTTGAAAACGACGCATAAGTTAATATAGAGTTACAAAATGTAACGAAAATGTTTTGATTATAGAGATGCATCAAAAGCACTAGAATTTGTTTTTTAGTACTTCCAATAAAAAATTTTTTATTGTTAGGATGGATCTTGAGTTGTTTAGTGTAGAAATGGCAGAGATTTTAATTAAAGTTTTACCAAACGACGATGAAGTGAAGAAGTTTCAGGAATATCTCAAGGATAAGAAAGACCCAAAGCTCCTCCCACCTGACGATAAATTCCTATTTGACGTAAGGGAGCTAGAGCTAGGTGATAAGGAATTAATTTATTATTATTATCATTATTAGTTGTATAATATTGAGAGACTGAAGCCACGCCTACAAGTTATTATATTCATGGGTAACCTTGACGACGATTTACAGCTTGCAGCACCGGTTAGTGAGATATTATTAAATATTATTATTATTTATTTATTATTATTTTTTAGCAAATAGATGCTGTCATTGCTGCTTCTAAGTCGGTTCTTAATAGTGAAAACTTCAAAAAGATTGTGGAGGTCAGTATATATCACATTGCTGTCAACTGACTAAAATGTGTTTAGGTTATTCTGGCATTTGGAAATTATATTAACAGCAGTAAAAGGGGTGGAGTTTACGGGTTTAAATTCCAGTCTTTTGATATTGTAAGTTACTTAATTATTTTGTAACTTAATTGAAAATTTTTTTGTGCTTGAAAAACCAGCTTAAACTTTGTTACATAGTCTATATCCAGTCTTGCTGTATGTATCAGAAAAATTATATTAAAAATTGATGATTTTAGCATGATCCATTTTAAAATGGCCATAACTCGAAAAATTTAAGTCGGAATTAGCTCAAACTTTCTACACAGCATAAGGACATCAATATGTATCAGAAAATGTAATAAAAATGGGGGGTGATTTTGGAGCCATTTTTTGGAAAAAAACCATGGGCTATAGTACAGGGAAATTTTTGAAAATCGGCCCATTTTTAAAAATGGTCATAATTCAAAAATTTGAGCTCGGAGTCAGCTCAAACTTTCTACACAGCATAATGGCATTGATATGTATCAAAAAATGTAATAAAAATTGGGGGTGATTTTGGAGCCATTTTTCGGAAAAAACCATGGGCTATAGTACAGGGAAATTTTCGAAAATTGGCCCATTTTTTAAAATGGTCATAACTCAGAAATTTGAGTTCGGAATCAACTCAAACTTTCTACACAGCATAATGGCATTGATATGTATCAAAAAATGTAATAAAAATTCGGGGTGATTTTGGAGCCATTTTTCGGAAAAAACCATGGGCTATAGTACAGGGAAATTTTCGAAAATTGGCCCATTTTTTAAAATGGTCATAACTCAGAAATTTGAGTTCGGAATCAACTCAAACTTTCTACACAGCATAAGGGCATCAATATGTATCAGAAAATGTAATAAAAATTCGGGGTGATTTTGGAGCCATTTTTTGACTGTATATGCATGTGTCAAGATTAATATTTTTTTCTTCCTATCATAGTTAACAGAATTCAGATCTCCAGCTGACAAGAAGTTCACACTGTTACATTTCGTTGCTGACGTATTGCGCAGTCAATATCCTCATTCACTTGATGCCATTAACGAGTTAGCATATTTAGAAAAGGCAGGGTCAGGTTAGTTCTGGATGCTGTTTTGAAAAAATGTACAATTAATTATATTTTACCTCCTCCTCTCTCTCTCTCTCTCCAGTTAATCTTGATTTATTGGGTGCTGATGTAAGGGAATTTATTAAAGGAATGAAATTGGCTACTGGTGAACTCGTAAACAATAAACAAAACAAAAAATTAAAAGTAAACAAACACTTATACACATACACACACACTGGGCAATTCTCTCTATTAAACTAATGATTGATGTTTGTGACATTCGTGTGTCTTCTATTGTAGAATTTTTGTTTGGACTATGAGCCAAAAATAACAAAAGTTGAGGCAGACTATCAAACAGCTAAAGTAAGTGCAGCTGCCAAATAATTTATCGTATGTACATGTACATGTACATGTTCTTGGTTTATACATGTGTAATATTTTACTATAGGATGTTTTTACTGAGTTGGTACAATATTTTGGCGAGAATCCTAAATTAGCTCAACCAAACACGATCTTTCCCGTATTGCAAAGATTCATAGCATCACTTAAGGTTTGAGAATTATTAATGACATGTATATCCATTTATTTATTTATTTATTTATTTATTTATTTATAATAGAAAGCTGATTCTGAAAACATTGAGAGAGCTAGAAGAGAAGAAATGGTAAAAACTAATGTATATAATATATAATTTAATGTTTCCTTCTCTCTCTCTTCCTTCCCCCCCCCCTCTCTCTCTCCTCAGGCTAGACGGGCAGAAGAAGCTCAAAGGAGACAACAGGTAAGTACATTATTTAATGTCTGTCCCTCCTCCTTGTAACAGAAGGCAACTAATTGACACCTATGTTTAGTTGTTGACACTATCATTGCACTACAGTAATTTACATATTTTATCCTTTTTCTCTCTCCTGTCAGCTGTTGCAGGAACAGCAGGCCGAAGATGAAGGAGGCTTAGAAGTATTACAGCAGGTTTATGATGGAGCCATTGATATGTTGATCACTGAACTTAAATCAAATGCTTTCAAGCCTAAGGAGTACAGAAAGAGTCGTTTGATTTTGCCTGCAACATCACAGTCAAGCCTTGGCCCTGAAGTACATGTCAACACAAGGAGATAACATCTATAATGGTGTAATAACCACATGTATATTAACAACAAATGGGTGTGTAATTTTTTGATTGATTTATTTTGTGTCTTTGTTTTTTAATTGGATAATTCTCTCACATTTTAGACTGGTCACTATTAAATTTTTAAAATTGCTGTATATGTTATTATTTCCTAATGACGTGTATAAATGCTGTATTAATTAATTAATAATTAAGTATTTGTAAGAAAATTTTGACAGAATCAGCTAAAACATGTACATGTATGCACATCACAGCTAGCAGTTCTAATGTTATTTCTTTTACTAATTCCTCTTCTAGTTAGTTTTCTTTTCTCCTCCTCCTCCATTTGCTTGGTGCAACTTTTTCCATTTTGATCTCAGTCGTTGTAAATCTCCCATCAGGTTCTTCTTGAGTACGGCCGAAGCAGTAATGAGCCCAGCAAACATGGCTCCGGAGAAACCATCAGAGAACACGTCCTGTCCAGTCAGATACAGACCATCGACTGGTAGCTGTGGACGCAGATCGGTCTGGATTGATGGATCAAATCGATTGATATCATGATCCAAGCCGTAGACCTCTCCTTTGTAAGACTCCAGGTAGAACTGGTTGCTTAATGGAGTCCCAACTTCAATGTATTCCAGCTTATCTTCGAGGTGAGGGTAGAGCTTACAGACCTGTTCCCAGAGCCGCCTCCCGAGTCTAGTCTTGAACGAAACATAATCCTCTCCTCTTTTCTGAACCTGCTCTCCCTTCCACTCCTCGAACCATTCAAATGGGGTCACGGTCACAATTGCGCATGTAGATTTCCCCGGATATCGGTCGTTGAATGTCGGGTCCTTGGACGATGGAAACGAAACAAACATGAGAGGTACGCTTGAGTCCCGTGCCTCCTCCGCAGAGAGGGCAAAGTATTTCTCAACGACCTTTATGACATCAGGGTCGGTGAATGCCCATGTGTTTTGAGCCGCTAGTCCAAGCTCCTCCTTAGTCCCGCCCAGCCCTATGAATATCATTAAGAACCCGGGACCAGGTCTCACTTTCTTTACTAGCTTGCTCAAACCGGTTTGACTAGCTATCTCTGCTGGCAACAGTTTGGTGACGGTATTGGTTAGTCCGGCGTCAGAAATAACTATAGGAGCATATAGTTCATATTCTTGTTTCCCACGGGAGACTTTCACGCCTACAGCTGCTCCACCCTTTACCAATATCTCCTTGACCCTCACTCTTACTAGCACACGCCCACCGGAAGCTTCAATGGTTGGTATGATGTTGTATGCTATTTCACTGGATCCGCCTTTTGGGTAGTATGACCCATCCAGGAAGTGAAGGAGGAGTAGTGAGTGCATGTAGAATGGAGCTTTTCCTGGAGGAGTACCTGAAGAGAAAGACAGTGATAATATTAAGAATCATAGAGTCCAGGGACTTTGGTCCTATTTTTGAGTAACTTTAAAAATTCGTAAAAAATCCAATTTTAATCAAAATCAGCTCAAACTTTCTACACAAAATAAGAACATGTATATGTATCAGGAAAAATATAAAAATGGAAAAATCTCACCTAGCCATTTTTGGCAAAATTTCGCCAAAGTCACTGTACTATAGTACAGGGACTTTGGCCCGATTTTTGAGTAGCTTTAAAAATTCATTAAAAATCCAATTTTGATCAAAATCAGCTCAAACTTTTTACACAAAATAAAAACATGTATATGCATCAGAAAAAAATATAAAAATGGAAAAATCTCTCCTAGCCACTTTTGACAAAATACCCTGTTGCAGACTAATCTTACATACATTACAACAGATGTCTTTGTTTATTGTTACCATTACATGTTACATGCAAATAGTGTGACTCCACAAAACATGGTCTGAAGCCAAGTGGCTACCCCTCCTCTCTCTCTCTCTTACCATAATTCCCAAAGCAGTAAGTAAGTACAGCTCGTAGATCTTTATTGTCAGTGACTTCATTGAGGACTTCTTCTACTGTCATTTTGAGGTACTTTAGATTCGGTACCAGCCACATCAAAATCCCAGACGATAAGAGAAACCTTGCCAAAAACTTTGGAATGAATTTAAGTAATCCTACGATCGACGAAATTTTTGCAGCATCTTCCATTTTTTTATAAAAGGAACGTATCGCTTTCTCTTCCTTTGGAAACTGCTCAATGAAGTACTCAACTTGTTTCTTCCGACCAGATTTTACATAGTATTTCTTGGAGTATTCTTCTCCTAATGCAATCATGTCGTAGGTCTCGTCCAGTGACAGCCATTGTAGTTTACCGTTGGTCAACTGGTCACTAAGGATACGATTAGTATTACCGGGGTTCATCTTCCCAACGTAGTGTATCCCTATGTCAAACTCAAATCCTTTGTCAATGAAAACGTGACAGCAGCCCCCGGCCTGGTCATGCTGCTCAAGGACTAGGACCTTCTTTCCTGCTCTAGAGAGAAGTGAAGCAACACTCAGGCCTCCTAACCCGCTCCCTATAACAATGGCGTCGAGACTATCGGGGACTTTGTCAGGGGAGAAGCTGTTCTTGAGTACAGCATCACGTTTAGACTGGTCTATCTCGATGTCTGTCTCTCCCGGCGGGTTGATGATTAGTTTCTCGTCGAATATAGACTGGCCTTTGGGAGAGGAAGAGAATAGCCAAAGGCTATCCTTAATATAGTAATAAGCTAAGGCTAGGGGCAGAAGCAGAACGAATCCCCAAAGAACAAGGGCCAAAACCATCTTCCAGCTAATCCTATACAGTCAGCAAAGCAAGACATTCACACGTGCGCATATGTGATAACGAGCCACTCCCAATCTGAGCTGAGCAATCTCCGGCTCCCATTGCATCATTAACATTAATTTTTCCAAAATGGTTGCATCAAAGGTGATGTTTGTGCTAACACTAGCTCTTGTAGCTCTAGCTGCTGCCAAGTTTGAATATACACAAGAGTTCCAGGACTGGAAAGTCAAGTACAACAAGGTCTATGAGACAAAGGAGACTGAGCTTGAGCGTCAAATCATCTGGGAATCAAACAAGAAGTTTGTAGAGAACCACAATGCTAACTCTGACAAATTTGGATTCACTGTTGCCATGAATGAGTTTGCTGATCTTGTAAGTGAATATCAAAACATGTGTACCTAAGCTAGATTATACTTCCCTACTATAAAATTTTTTAAATAATTTTCTCCACAACAACTGAATTTTAAATGTGAAATAGGTCAACTTCCAAAATAAGATATTCTTTTCAAAACAATAAAGATAAAACAACGTTAAATTTTGTCCCACAAACTATTTTTGCATGAATTTTTTTAAATCTATGGTTTTGTTTTTTTAAGGATGCTGACGCATTCTCTAAACTTAAAAAAATCCCATCTCATCCAGCACAAGCTAATAACAACAAAGTTTTGCTTACTGGAGGTAATGTTCCAAACTCAATTGATTGGAGAAAGAAAGGAGCTGTAACTCCTGTATCAAGTCAAGTACGTCAGTGCAATACATTAATGATTTATTTATTTATTTATTTATTTTTTGTAAAGGGCCAGTGTGGAGTATGGCCATGGCCTATCGTTGGTTCAGTTGAAAGTCAGTATTTCATTAAGACTGGTACCCTCGTTCCACTCTCAGTTCAACAGATACTAGACTGTGCCAGTTAGTTTGACTTTAATATCTCATTTACATTTTAACCTGCATATACATCTACGCTGTATAGATATTACTAATTTGGACGAAGCAGGTGCAATATATAAGTAT
>NW_003546256.1:312462-330438 GCF_000090795.2 Amphimedon queenslandica | reverse complement strand
TATTTATAAACCTAGTGGAGTTAAAGCACCAGATACTGTAGACTGGAGAGAGAAAGGTGCTGTTACTCCTATTAAGGATCAAGTAACTTTAGTATCAGTGTCAATGGTGTCATTATAGTCTGTATTATTATTGTACAGGGTCAGTGTGGGTCCTGCTGGGCATTTTCAGCCATTGGATCACTTGAGGGACAGCATTTTATTAATACTGGTAATCTTGTTTCTCTCTCCGAGCAGCAGCTAGTGGACTGTTCATTAAGTAATTGCTACTTAAATGTTGAGCATATTAATATTATCTGTGTGTGTATATACCTATAGAAAATGATGGCTGTAATGGTGGAATGTTGTCGACTGCTTTTAAATACATCGAATCAGTTGCAGGAGAGGAATCTGAAACAGACTATCCTTACACTGCTAAAGTAAGTACCATCATTAATTATTCATTATGATTGTTATCTTTATTAGAATGGCACATGTCAGTATGATCCTTCTAAAGCTGTTGCCAAAGTCACTGGGTATACTGCTTTACCTAGTGGTGATGAGGATTCCTTAAATGATGCTGTGACAAGCAAAGGTCCCATTTCTGTTTGCATTGATGCTTCTCATAAAAGCTTCCAGGTATAAACCTTTTATATATTGTGTTTTAAAGTAAATTGATTCTATAGCTCTATAGTGAAGGAGTCTACTATGAGAAATCTTGCAGTTATTTTCTTCTTGATCATTGTGTTCTTGTTGTTGGATATGGTACTGAAGATACTGCTGACTACTGGCTTGTGAAGAATAGGTATAAATAGTGTATGGTATGAAATCCCTAATAATGTTTTTATATAGTTGGGGGACATCCTGGGGCATGAAAGGATACATAAGGATGAGCCGTAACAGAAAAAATAATTGTGGCATTGCAACAAATGCTGCTTATCCACTAGTTAATTGAGCTACAACTTTTTGGACTTATTTTTTAATATAGATATAGATATTTTATAGTTGTTTATGTGAGTAACCTTTTTAAATTGCTGCAGTGTGTAAAAATAACTGACATGATGCAATGTGCTCTCCATGCACTCATATGACCAAATCAAATCTACTTATAAGGATGTGCATGCATGTACATGCAGAGGTAGCTTGTGTGACATTCTTGTGATGATATAGTATATACTCGGAAGCAACTGAGAAATTTCATTTTATTTGTAACGTTAAGCAACTGCAAAATGAAACTCCTACTAGTACTAGCTCTTGTAGCTCTAGCAGCTGCCAAGTTTGAATATGCACAAGAGTTCCAGGACTGGAAAGTCAAGTACAACAAGGTCTATGAGACAAAGGAGACTGAGCTTGAGCGTCAAATCATCTGGGAATCAAACAAGAAGTTTGTAGAGAACCACAATGCTAACTCTGACAAATTTGGATTCACTGTTGCCATGAATGAGTTTGCTGATCTTGTAAGTAAAGCATTAGATAATAAATAGTAATTCTTCTTTTAATAACATTTGTAGGACGCTGGCGAATTTGCAAACATTTACAATGGCCTCCTTCCTCGTCCTGCTTCTTACAACAGCACTAAACTCTTTAAGAAAACTGGAGTGAGTGTTGGAGACACTGTAGATTGGCGTGAGAAAGGTGCAGTAACTGAAGTTAAGAATCAAGTGAGAGTACTACATTTGATGTCCTATCCATGTTGAATGTTTTTATGTGTACATAGGGCAAGTGTGGATCCTGCTGGTCCTTTTCATCCACTGGATCACTGGAGGGACAGCATTTCCTTAAAACCGGAACACTCTCTTCTCTTTCTGAGCAACAGCTAATGGACTGCTCAAGTAAAAAAATAAGAAAAATAACATCATTTTACTTATTTTTACAACCTTACAGCTAGTTTTGGTAACCACGGCTGCAAGGGTGGATTGATGGATAATTCCTTCAGATACCTTGAAACAGTTGCTGGTGACATGAGTGAAGAAATGTACCCGTATACAGCAGAGGTATGCTACACATGCACATCATTTTAAGTCATCATATTTCTTGTAATGCATTGCATAGGATGGATTTTGTCGATACCGTTCTTCTGAAGCTATAGCTAAAGACACTGGCTATAAGGACATTCCTCGTGGCGATGAAGATGCTTTAAAAGAAGCAGTGGCTACTGTTGGTCCTATCTCTGTTGCCATTGATGCAGGACATAGAAGCTTCCAAGTACATAGCTTATAAATAACTTCAATAATGATTCTATTTTTAATGATAGTTGTATCATGAAGGTATATATTACGAGCCAGCTTGCTCTTCAACCAAGCTGGATCATGGCGTCCTTGCTGTTGGATATGGCACTGGTGAGGGTGAGGAGTATTGGCTTGTGAAAAACAGGTAATTGTCTGTACTTTCAAATCGGTTTGATTTAGTTTTCATTTTCTATCAGCTGGGGACCTAGTTGGGGTAACGAAGGCTATGTTATGATGAGTCGTAACAGAGAGAATAACTGTGGCATTGCCACACAGGCCTCCTATCCTACTGGCGTGAACTAATTGAGTGCTGATTATTATTTGCTAGAGTTTATATAATTATTATAATAATTCTTATTTTATCTTTAATAACTGTGGTTTGCCCTTTGTTTGTAAATGCCATAAATTACCCTATGAAAATTGTGCATTGACAACCACGCATTTGTGCCCAATCACAAAACTAGTGTTCACCACAAAAGCAAGTCCACAGTGTTCCAAACAATAACATTTTACTCCCGGTGCCTCAAACTTTCACCGTAGCATAAGCACATTAATATGTATCGGAAATGTAATAAAAATGGGGGGGGGAGGTGATTTTGGATCCCCTTTTTGAAATAAACTATGGACTATAGTACAGGAAAATTTTCGAAAATAGATAATTTTTGTCCAATTTCTCTATAGGCGGGGATAGCATCATAGATATGCATAATTATACATCAATGCGCACCGCCCAAGCAGGAAATAGAACTTGAACAAAAGCAAGCGAGAAAGTAAGTCCAGAGCGTTCCAAAACAACAACGTTTAACTCTCGGTAGCTGTTCTCTTTGTCTCGACTCTGTCCCTGTGGTGCCGTGGGTAGCAGTGCTGACTCAAGTTTTAATATGTGAGTGTTTAGTGTTTACAACAAGGTTCACACCTTTGTCAATAAAGATATTCATGATATATACATACATATAATAATACTAAAAGTATATATATAATATTTTGATTCTTATATCTGATAATGTTGTCCTAATTATGCAATATATATCATAGTGACAGAAAGCCTAGACTATTATGCTACATGCTGACTGTTGCATATGTAGCAATACGTACCAACTAATGTCCTCATGTAGCGTGTGCTGTTTTAATTAATTTTTGTACTGGCTCAAATCAAGAGTACATAAAAGAGTATCCAATAACTCTATTAAAACAAATCCATTGAAATTGATTTCTGTAAATTAATTTTAAATAAATTGGAACAAATGTTTTTAAAAAATAAAGTTTGAGCGTGCAAAGCAAGCCACTATGGTAAACTATTGATTTGTGAATGACTCAAGGTTTTTTGTGTGTATTTGTGAATATGATGCATGTTATGTCTTGGGAAATTGAATAATAGTGTATGTTTACCTATAATACTCCCACACAGAATCATGTGACACTTCCCTTAGCTTAGTTCATCTAATGCACCTGATCTTGTGGTCATGCACTTGTGCCATTTCTGTAGTAAATTAATTGATTTTTTTAAAATGTAGAATGAAATTCTTACTAGTAGTACTAGCCCTTGTAGCTCTAGCAGCTGCCAAGTTTGAATATACACAAGAGTTCCAGGACTGGAAAGTCAAGTACAACAAGGTCTATGAGACAAAGGAGACTGAGCTTGAGCGTCAAATCATCTGGGAATCAAACAAGAAGTTTGTAGAGAACCACAATGCTAACTCTGACAAATTTGGTTTCACTGTTGCCATGAATGAGTTTGCTGATCTTGTAAGTATTATTAATGTATTTGGAATGTGTTTATGTATACTTTCTTTGTTTATCTTTATAACAATCATTCCTATAGGATGCTGGGGAATTTGGTCGAATTTTCAATGGTCTACTACCTCGTCCTTCTTCCTACAATAGCACCAATATTTATAAACCTAGTGGAGTTAAAGTACCAGACACTGTAGACTGGAAAGAAAAAGGTGCTGTTACTCCTATTAAGAATCAAGTGAGTTTAGTATCAATGTCAATGTGTTATTATAGTCTATATTATTGTACAGGGTCAGTGTGGGTCCTGCTGGTCATTCTCTTCTACTGGTTCACTTGAGGGACAGCATTTCATCAATACCGGCACTCTTGTTTCTCTCTCCGAGCAACAGCTAATGGATTGTTCAAGTAATAAATACAACATCAATAAGTTTTGAAACAACAACTGTCTTGTATATGTAGCAAAATACGGGAATCACGGCTGTAATGGTGGATTAATGGATAATTCCTTCAGATATCTTAAATCCGTTGCTGGTGATGAAACTGAGGATAATTATCCTTATACTGCTGAAGTAAACCATTAATTTGTTAATAATTCAATTACAAATGTACGTTTGTAGAATGGTGTGTGTCGTTATGACTCATCCCTAGCTGTTGTAACTGATAAAAGTTATGTTGATATACCTCAAGGTGATGAAGACTCTCTGAAAGATGCTGTAGCTAACGTTGGCCCCATCTCTGTTGCTATTGATGCAAGTCATTCAAGCTTTCAGGTATGTTCAGGGTTTCCCACAGGATTATCATAGTGTTCATGTAGCTTCAAAGTCCCTGTACTATAGTATAGGGTTGTTAGCCAAATATTAATTGCCAAAAGTGACTAGGAGAGAATTCTCTATTTTTATATTTTTTCTGTTACATATAATTCTCCCGACTCATTGTTTTGACTAGCTATGTATGAATTTTAGTTTTTTGCATTTATTTGACTAAAATTGTGATTGTCTTTTTTCCTTAGTTGTATAATTCAGGAGTTTACTATGCTTCCACCTGCTCCTCAACCCAGCTTGATCACGGTGTCCTTGCCATTGGCTATGGCACAGAAGATGGTAAAGATTACTGGCTTGTAAAGAACAGGTATTTTAATTTCTCCACACAAACTTTTTAATAATCATTATTGTTATTTTCTAGTTGGGGGACATCCTGGGGCATGGAAGGATACATAAAGATGAGCCGTAACAGAAATAATAATTGTGGCATTGCTACTCAAGCTTCCTACCCCACAGGGGTCAACTAGTCATGAAGCTAGTTGTCATCATCATTATTTTTATAGTCTCAAAAGTACATTAAGTCCTTTATACATGAACGCTGCCGCTGCTATAACTTAATTTTACTTGTAATATCAATGCACACACCTGCTGACATTTTTTTGTTCAATAAATTCAATTCATTATCTTTTCAATGAGTTATTTAAGTATTTAAACTCACTGTATAGCAGTGACATGTAGTGATCGGCAGTGTCGGCCTGCACCTGCAGTGATGAAAATCTATAGCTTCTTGAATGGTCTAGCCATCTTGAGCCTTTTTGTATCCTCTTCAGTTGCAACAAGTGATGGAGAAGAATATGAAGAGTGGAGTCTATGGAAGAATGAGAATGGCAAAGTTTATCTTCAAAGTGAAGAGGAGCTAGAGCGATTGTCCATTTGGAAGTCAAACAAGCTTTACATAGAAGAGCACAACCGGTATTCAGAGTTGTTTGGATTCACACTCAAAATGAATCAATTCTCTGATATGGTGAAGAGAATATTATTATTATTATTATTATTTGGTTCTACATGTAGACTTCCTATGAGTTCCTTAAAATTACAACCAGTAGTGGAGCTAGCATTGGAGGGCCTGAACATGATGATGATGATAAAGGGAAGGATGATGATAAAGGGAAGGATGATGGTGATAAAGGAAAAGATGATGATAAAGGAAAAGATGATGATAAAGGAAAAGATGATGATAAAGGAAAAGATGATGATAAAGGAAAAGATGATGACAATAAGGATGATGACAGTCACGATCATGACAGTGATAGCAAGGAGGCTGATTCTCCTCATGTTTGGAGCACTATTGGAGGCTATTTCTCTTTGCCTCAGCATTTCAATATAACCAAACTACCAGAAACTGTTGATTGGAGAGACGAAGGTGTTGTAACACCAGTTAAAGACCAGGTATATATAATAATTACATGTATATACTTAATTGCTAACGTACACAGGGTTTCTGCAACAGTGCTTATGCCTTTACAGTCACTGGAGCAATTGAAGGAGCATATGCAGTATCCACTGGAGTACTTGAACCACTTAGTGATCAAAACATTGTTGACTGCTCAGGTATAGTACATGAGTGATATGTGATTGCATTATTAGCACGTGTTTCAGTGGTGTATGGTAATAAAGGTTGTAAGGGAGGGGACAGAGAAGCAGCACTGATGTATATACTAGACAATGATGGGATAGATAAGGAAAAAGCCTATCCATACATAGCATCAGTGAGTTACACTAGTAATTTTAAATGCATGCATTATCTTTAAATCTTAATTTAATACAGCAAGACACTTGCAGATTTAGAGTTGATGAAATCGGAGCTGTTGTTAGAGGCATGGTCAAGATCAAAAAAGGAAATGTTAGCAACTTGCAAGCAGCAGTGGCTCTTGTTGGTCCAGTAACTACCTCCATTGATCACCAGCACAATGCATTTAGGGTATGTCCACTGCATATGGACAGTCTATAGTTAATGAGATAGTTTGTATAGTTTTATAGCAGTGGGATATTTACTACAAGGAAGTGCTCAAACAAGAAAATGACACATGAAATGCTGATTGTTGGATATGGCAAAGAAAATGGAAAGAGTTACTGGCTCCTGAAAAACAGGTAATACAAGATGTATATTGTATATAAGATTAAATCTATTTGCATGTAGCTGGGGGCCAAACTGGGGGATCAGTGGTTATATGAAGATGGCAAAGAGGAATAGGAATCATTGCGGCATTGCTACAAGAGCAATATTTCCAAAACTTTAGAGCCTACAAGATGATAACAGTCTAACACCTAGTAGTACCAATAGTAGTATCAATTGTGCCTATCACAATTGCATGTATAGAACACGTGTACATGTAACACATGTATTTAGTCATGTATTCAATAATTTAAATAGGGCATTGTTATTTGAAAAGTCTTTAAATTGTCAATGGGTTACATGTACTGCAGCTGAAGGTTTTATAAGTCACAGCTCGTGAGGCTACTGAGTCAGTAAAAAACCCGGAGTAAAGTTAAAATGAGTCTTCATCTTGTGCTACTGCTCTTGTCTGCAATACTTCATCAATGTGCCCTTGCTGCTCCTTTCCATGAAGAATGGCTACTCTGGAAGGAAAAGCATGGTAAGGTTTACCCTCACGGAGAAGAGGAAAGCAAGAGACTTAATATCTGGCTGGAGAACAAGAACTACATTGAAGAGCATAATCAGAAAGCACATGTTCATGGTTTCACTTTAAAGATGAATCACTTTGGAGACTTGGTAAATATATGAGATTATAGCATAAACTTCAAAATGGTTTTTTTTGTTAGACAATTGAGGAATATCGCCAGTCACGCTATGCTACTTGCTATCATTCACCGGATGATGATATTCTCTCTTTGCCCCATAATGCCACTGTGAAAATGTACAGTAGACCTGATGATCCTAATCTGCCCGAGGAAGTTGACTGGAGGACAAAGAATGCTGTTACTGGTGTTAAAGATCAGGTTAGTTACAGTGCATATATGCTTTATTGAATTCAATGTATATGCACATTGACAGGGTCAGTGTGGTAGCTGCTATGCTTTCAGTGCCGTCGGTGCTTTAGAAGGCGCTCAAGCACTTGCTCATGATAAATTAGTACATCTAAGTGAACAAAATATAGTAGACTGCTCAAGTTAGTAATAAAGCTGCATAGTGTTAGTGTATCATTAATTGAGGTATTTATACAGTTCCTTATGGTAACAAAGGATGCAACGGTGGAAATATGTACGAGTCATTTCGCTATATTATAGACAATGATGGAATTGATAGAGAAGACGGTTACAAGTACACTGGAAGAGTAAGTTATGTAATGATGCTGATATTTATATTTTAACTTTACTGATAGCAAGGGCAGTGTAAATTTGATCGTAAGGCAATAGGAGGAAGACAAGTAGGAATCATTCATATTCCAACTGGAAGTGAAGCAGAACTCCAGTCAGCTTTAGCTACCGCTGGCCCTGTTTCTGTTGCCATTGATGGAAGCTCTAATGCATTTAGAGTAAACCTTTTAGTAATGATAAAATTACTTTTATGAATTTATTTTATAGTTTTATGAGAAAGGAGTCTTTGATGAACCCAATTGCTCTACCACTAAGCTGACTCATGCTGGACTCATCATTGGCTATGGAAAAAAGAAAGGGAAGCCATATTGGCTTGTTAAGAACAGGTTTGAAAAAACAATACAATTCTGCAGAATTAATTTCATTCATTTTCATGCATGTGTATAGCTGGGGTCCACACTGGGGGATGAAAGGGTACATAATGATGGCAAGAAACAAGGCAAATCAGTGCGGGATTGCTACAGCTGCTTCTTTTCCAACACTCTAATGACATTAAACATTAACACGCATGACATATACAAGCATGCAAATGTACAGTGTTATAATGTATAATAGATCTACATTGAAATGTGAATAAAATAATTGATTGACCTAGCACAGGACTTGTTATTTAACAGTATCATATGACATGAATACTCAATGCCATTCTATTCAGCTCATTGTAGCAGTACATGATACAGCTCCACCTTCAATGTTTTCAATAGTGTTGTTGCCTGGCCACTGTAGTGTAGATAGTTCAGTAACCAATGGTTTTGTGACAGTTTAGTTCTATTCAGCTTTATACTGAGAAGCCTTTCCCCTTTGAGTGATGCAGTCTTCATGGAAGCTGCTTTTTATTCTAGAGATTTGTCTAGCTGCCATTTCGAACTGCAGTGCCAAAAGTGTTAATGTTGAGGCTCCTTCCTCAGCTCCTCACACTCACAGCGTTGACTTTCCATTCAAATATGACTCTGGCTGGCTTGGCTGGAAGGCCAAGCACACCAAATCTTACGAGAGTGACATACACGAACTGGAAAAGTATGTGACCTGGGTCTCTAACTCAGCACTGATCGATGCCCACAATGCCCTACGCTCTAGTTTTGGATACACACTCGCCATGAATCAATTTGGGGACTTGGTAAGGAATAATTTTAGCAATTTTTATTATAATTACTAACTGGAACCATAGACTTCATCAGATTACTACTATGGGACAAAGTGCCTCTATCAATATAATTATGGTGGTTCACAGAACAGCTCTGCGACTGAGGCTGATCAGGATAACTTGTTCAATATGAAACTCTTTGAATGGCCAAAAGGTTTAAGTTCCTCGTCTCTCCCGAGTGAAGTTGACTGGAGGACAATGGGTGCAGTTGGAGATGTGAAAGATCAGGTCAACCATACAATGAAATAAAATTTAAGCCATGAGCAATGCTGAGCATGTTTACACGTAATGTATGTAGTTAGTACTAACCCCAGGCTGGGCCCATTCATCCAATAAAAGGCTCTTCTATTCAGTACTACCACACACACCTTGTACATGTTATAGGGTCGTTGCAAGTCCTGCTATGCCTTTAGTGTGACCGGAGCTATTGAAGGAATGGAGGCACTGGCTAGTGGGAAGTTTGTCTCTCTCAGTGAGCAGAATATCATTGACTGTTCAGGTAAATACCATAGACAATAGATATGCAATTTACGCTTGCCCTTTGCTTCAGTTATTTATGGAAACATGGGCTGTAGTGGTGGCAGTCGGGAAATATCATTTCTGTATGTCATTGATAAAAATGGAATCAACACCGAACAGAGTTATCCCTACATTGAGTCGGTAACTAGTATCTCTTTGTTGGCTTATAGTTTATTTATTTTTTGTCCAGCAATACTTGTGCTATTTTAAAGAGTCTGCTATTGGAGGAAGAGCAACAGGCATGGTCCGTATTGCATCAAAGAGTGAAACTGATCTAATGGCTGCTGTAGCAATATCAGGACCAGTTACTGTAGGAGTTGACCACATGCACTCATCATTTCAAGTGAATAAATTATAATTTCAAAATAATTATGACATTATTATTATTGTTGTTGTTTAAAGTTTTACAGCAGTGGCATTTTTGATGAGCCTTCCTGTTCTTCTACATCACTCACTCATGCAATGGTCATAGTTGGATATGGTTCTTATAATGGTAAGGATTACTGGCTAGTAAAGAACAGGTATGTGTAATGTATAATAAGCACAAACTGAATACTTTCTTCTTTAATACAGTTGGGGGGCTAACTGGGGAATGAGTGGTTACATAATGATGGTAAGGGGAAAGTACAATCAGTGTGGTATTGCTACAAGAGCAATCTATCCATCAAAATAGTGTGTGATTATTATTCTATTGCAGTAGCAGTAGCAACAGAATAGGCTCGTGCATAATAGAAATATTCATCATCATTATAATTATTAAATGCAGTTGTATTTAGAATTTTATTTTATTTCAGTGACGTCTTTGTTTTGTTTCTGTAATAATATAGTCCTGCAAAATAAATTTTACAATACTGGTACATTATTTTGAAGTATTGCCATGATAGCACTGCTTGCAAATTTACCTATGAGAGTATCTGCTCTTGACATAACCTATTAGCACTTTGAGCTACCACCCACGCACAGCTGAACTATCACGTGATCAACCTTGCATGCTTTCAATCACTCGAAGCGAAGAGAAGAAAGAGGGAAGACAATGGGAGGAAAGCAAGTCAAGTTTCAAGAGAAGCATCTGCGAGACTTTGAAGAGCTGACTCCTTTTAACAGAGCTGAGATATCTCATGCCTTCTCCCGTTTCACAGAACTTTACAACAAGTACTACGGGCAGTCCGCCGCCCAGCCAACGGAGGACAGTCCTCACCACATAAGAGACAACCAAGGCTTTGCTAACCCTTTAGCTGCCCTACAAGTGACACACATCATGGATGAGCTACCAGAGCTTAGTAGCAACCCCTTCAAGTATCGTATTTGCAAAGCTTTTTGCGTTTCCAACAGCAACCTCATGAATTTTACCGAATTTCTAGACATGGTGTCATCTTTTAGTCCAAAGGCTGACCTTGACAAGAAAATCCATCACGCTTTCCAAATATTTGATATGAACGGTGACGGAGTGCTTAGTCGATCTGACCTCTACGACATGATGGACATGATGACTGGAGTTGGTAAGTAAAGGAAGCACTCTTTCATTCTTTTTCTTTGTGGTTTTTTTGTATTTTATTACCGTTATTATTACCGAGTCTGGCCTGGCCAGCCCCCTGCAAGACTAATTATTACCAAATAGCAAGTTTTTAGAGGCCCAATCTCATATGCTTTGTCTCCAAGTGTTAACGTGATGCCACTCTGAAGGGGACTATTGTGTTAATGTGCCTATTTGGCATGTTATGGAAATAGAAACTGATTCTAATTAGATTTACAGACTAATGAGGATACTATAATTTGTTGCGCCCCCATTCCATTCATAACTTTGTGCGACTTGAAAAGTTATTGTGTGGGCATTAATTGGAATTGTAAACTTGGTGGGTTTTAATTAGAAACTTATTTGTGATCCCTCACCGGGCATGTCCTCTGATTACTGAAGAGTGAATGTTTCAAGTGAGGGAAAAGCAATATCTTTAAATTGCACATCTGTTCGATTCTCACACGATATTATTTAGTCTGATAATGATGATCGTTTCATAATACGAACAACAATTGTACAAGTTACTAATAATGTATGTATGTTTTGAGTTTTGTATTAATTTTTTTAGACCTGGAGCCTTTAACTAATCCGCAAGAGAAGGCGCAGTGGATCAAAGTGAGACAATGGATAGTGGACGGCATCTTTTATGAGTGCAATAAAATTGAGGAGGTGCGAATGGTCGATGAGGATGAGATGGAGTCACAAGAGCCCAGTGGTATCAGGATTGATCTCAATCCAGGACCTGGTGAAGAAGAGGAAGACGGGGAGAATTCTCAAGAACTACAGGAGTCACTCACAATTGAAGACTTCCGTTACTGCATGCATCGTTCGCCTGACTTTAAAGACATTTTTAGTTTTAAAATCTAAGCTACATATATATATTTATTGCATGTACTTGTACCTGTTATTGTCATATTACTATTATACATTAGTCTTGTTGTTATATTTTTATCCTTCTGGTCCAATTAATGGCATTTTTATTTCATTTTCATGATTTCATCAATGTTTATTGTAATCATCTTCCTAGCTTTATTTCATTAGCACAGTTGCATGTGCAGATCACGTGAGCTCGAAAGGGGATGCTACCTCTCTCTATTGCTGACGATGAACGAACAGTAGAAAGTGCTAGTGGAACATCATCTCATAAAAGCAACTAACAGATATATTAGCTTGTCTGTCTATCATTACCGCCTCTCCAGTTTATTTATAAATAAAGAAAAAAAGAGGACAAGTGAGGATTTCAAGAGGTTATGATGGCATCCCCCGGCAGTTTCGGAGCTCTCGGCCCAGAGAGAAGGCACCTTGCTAAACAGGTCGTATCCTTCCGACATCACGCCAAGAAATTGAAGAAGATCTTTAAAGAGACAGTAAAGGTCCTCTCAGACCTACAGGACTTTGATGAGTCCCTCTCAATAGACAGCATACTGGCATTAGAGGCACAGAAGTGTATCTCGAATGTTGTGAGTGGTCGTACTGCTCTTGTTGTATTTGGAGAGACACGTCTTCGTACTTGCATCGTCAACGAGATCTTGGGTGAGGCAATACTTCCTCTGCCGTGGGAATCTGACGAGGAATGGCGTCTTGTTCATTTTAAATACAAGAAGCATAGGGTGATGTGCCATACTAGAGATGGGTATGACCTTGCAACTGATAAGCATTCTGGACACACCCTACCGTTTAGTAGAATACCGCGGGAGGTGAGTTTTTGTGGCTTGGTTTTAGCGAATGAACTCTTGGCATTATTATAATCCAATGTTTATCATTACTTTGACTTATATACACTTGTACGTGTACATGTAGATAAGCAAAATAGTTGATTATGTATCTGTGTGTTTGAAATTGCCTTCTTTTACTTCCGCATAACAATTTTAGTATCTCTTTCTCTCTCCTTCCTTCTTCATCATTTTCCTCTCTCTTATTTTTCTCTTCTCTTAGAATATCTGTCTCAGTGGTCCTGGTGTAGATCCTGCCCTCAGTGATGCAACCCTGGAAGTTGGTCTCAATAATCCGATCCTGGAGGCTGGGTTTGAGATTATCTGTTCGCCAACGGCTCGTCCTGATATCCAGGCTATCAAAAAAACGTTGCAAGTCTGTCAAGTCGAGCTTCATCCTTTCTTTATTTATGGACACAATGCCAAGCAGCCTCTTACTGAACAAGTATGTAATGAGAGAGAGAGAGTTTGGAAACAAATGCATTAGTTCATTAAAACTAGAAGTACATGACTACGTACATACGTATACAATTGTACATGCAAAAGGAGAGGGGGAGGAGAGAGAGAATGATAGGCGTCATTCAATTTTCATAGTTAGATGTTATTTATTGTTTATATTTGACCGTCGGATGTTTTGTATTTTCTTCTTATGTGTTCTTTGACAAATTTTTTTGTTTCAGTTTGACAACGTACGTGTGTATCTCCTCCTACCTTCTCACTCTGATAATAATAGTTAATGTAATTACTATAGCATCCTTATATCTCATTGATCAAAAGAGTGTGTCTGCTTAAAATGAAGTAGGAAGTCTTGTTACATAGTGTAATTCCAGTAATCAATAATGCTCTCCATCCTTCATCTAATTGTTCTTATAGTGTTTGAGGTTTTTCACAGCTTGCCTGTGGCTTTGTAGGCTTGTATGGCAACAGTGTAGCGAGCCTGCTATTGAAAAGATTGTGGTCTTTCTATTATTATTATTTTATTGTTATGCATGCTGTTTCTTGCCCTTGATGTCTGGTGAGAGAGATATCCAATCACTCTGTCTGTGAAAGAGATGACACTTTGGGTGTGTGTGTGTATGTGTATGTGTTAGCTACGTGTATTGCTATCTTTCATTTCCTTGTTTCATTTCCTCTCCTAGCAATGTCAAGAGTTGGAGCTAATGAGGCGACTAATGCCTGACGTTCCTCTCCTCTTTGCCGTTATATCTCAAGACGGACCTTCTGCCACTGTAGCAGCCGCCATGGGACGTCGGCCGGTTACCGATAGCCCTAGTCTCGTTGCAGTCATCAGTCATATTTACGAACAGCTCTGTCAGCTGGGGTACATGAAGGACTCGTCTAGTAATGATTCGATGGTTATCGGTCCCCCGACTATCGGCCCTCACGATAATCCAGAATCCAATCCAGATCTCTCATTTAATTTTATACCTGTAGATACCATCGTCAGCCATTTTGTGGACTTCACTCCCGAACTTCTTAATTTCGTCCAGTGTAACATGCGTCAACAGATCACCAGCGCCGCCTATTCACTACACGACGCCCATGCACGCTGTCTCCAGACTCTCATCCTCTACGCTCATGATTTAGCACGGGATGTACTAGTTACCCCACGTAGGATCAAATACTGTAAACAGATGGAAGAGAAATTATACACTCAACTCATAGAGCTGGCCTCCAAGAAGCAGTCGGAGATAAAGGATATTGTCTCTTCCTCTATAACGGAAGCAACCGATGACATCATTAGTGAGGTAGTGGCCCTCGAGTTGGAAGGCGTCAATCTTGAGGAGTCCGGAGCAGCGTCCGATGCAAAAACCCTCCGCCAATGTATCACTATAATCCAGGATCACATATTCAAGCAGTTGAGTTTGCACATATCCTCGCGTCTCGTTAGCTCTGTCAACTACCTCAGAGAGAGTGTCATTGGGACTCTCAAACGCGTCATCGAAGGACTCGAGAACGGAGACTCTGACGAAGGAGACAGCTCACGGGCGCTCCAGCACATCCTCGACTCAGCCTATACCCTCGAGTTCAGCGAGAGGACCAGCACCTCGGCCGTTCGTCTGTTCCTGGAGCGTGTCAAGCAAACCTTTAGCGGCCCTTCGTATAAAACCATTAACTTACGGGATAAGTCTTGGAGGGAGAAGTACACGCAGCAGCTCATTGATAGTCTGAGTAGCTCTCGACTCGCTAAAGGGATATGCTCACAGTTTAGAAGTAAAGTTTCGTCGTCTCACGAGTCTTTCCTCTCGGCCATGAAGCAGCTTGAGCTGAGACACAGCGGACGACTCAAGGAAACAGAAGGACAGAGGGAAACGATCAGAAAAGTCAGTTATACACTCCATACAATTATATACTGTTACATATGCAACTATAGTTTACCTAGTGTATTATAAAGTGTAATTTGTTTATATGTATCTATAATGATGTACACGCATTATTAAGATTATTGTCATAATTCAAATTAATGCTCCTTATCCTCCCCACACAGACATTGACACCAAAGATGGCCAGACTGTCTTTAAGCAGTGTTGCTCTTAGGGATGGTATAGTACATGGTCTACCTGTCACTGGGAGAGAGTTAGGTACATTTATGTGTGTTTGATTACAAAACAATTAGTCTCTACTATATTTTTAATGTAAATAGAAACCTTTCACTGTTCTGCATGTATTGTGGTACAGTAGCTGCCATATTTAGGGTGTGTCTATTCATAAATTGGTCATCAATACAATTAGAAATCACATATTGACTTACATGTAGATATTTACAAATATTGACCCCATTATCACATTACTTTCTATGTAATAGCATTATTGTTTTTATTATTATTATTATTTTATTATTATTACATTGTAGGTAGAGGTCAATATGGAGTTGTGTTCCAATGTGCTGAATGGGCTGGTAAAGGCCCACTGGCTGTGAAAAGTGTAGTACCGCCTGATGACAAGCACTGGAATGACCTAGCATTAGAGTTCCATTATACCTGGTGAGAGAGAGGGAGAGAAAGAAAGAAATACATGTAGAGAGATGGGCAAATTAAGAGATACATACACAAATGTACTGCACATGTAAATATTCATCCTTTGTTTTATTTTTGTTATAGGACTCTTCCTCGTAATGATCGCGTGGTTAATCTTGTTGGTGCTCTTATTGATGACGATTATTCAAACGGGTCTAGTGCCGTTGTCCTCTTCATAATGCCACGGTATCCCCGGGACCTTCACGCTGCTCTCAAAGTCGGTCTTGATTTCGGGAGCCGCATGCAAATCGCGCTAGACGTCGTCGAGGGAATACGATTCCTACACAGCCAGGGACTCCTCCACAGAGACATCAAGTTAAAGAATGTTCTGGTAAATTTATTGTTTTATTTACATGTACGATGGGAGAGTTTCTTTTATGTGTTTGTGTGTTTGTGTTAGTAATAGTAGAGACATTATCTCTGCCTCTTATCACATGATACTCCCTTCTTCTTCAGTATTAGTATAGAGTATCAGATAATTTAATCTTTACTATCAGTAGTAGGGTGTAGTCTAAGTTTTGATTATAGTCTACACTTGATACCCTAATTAAGCTACATGTATGATTGTATGTACAACATTTAAGTCAATCCCTATTACCATTTGAAGTTACACATGTGTCATAGTGTACAGTGTCTGCCCACAGGATTATGGCAGGGTATTGCAACAAAAATCGAAAGGAGAGAATTCTCCTTTTTTATATTTTTTCCTGATACATATACACATTTTTATGTTGTATAGAAAGTTTGAGCAAAACCCAATTAAATTTGGATTTTTTATGAATTTTTAAAGTTTCTCCAAAATCGGGCCAAAGTCCCTGTACTATAGTACAGGGACTTTGGCCAAATTTCACCAAAAATGGCTAGGAGAGATTTCTTTATTTTTACACTTTTTTCTGATACATATACATGTCCTTATGTTGCATATTCATTTTGAGCTGATTCCGATCAAATTTGGATTTTTTATGAATTTTTAAAGTTGCAAAAAATTGTGTCAAGAGTCCAAATGCTATGTATACTGTATTGTAGTGCTTGTCAGTTAATGAAGCTCATGCTGTTTAGCTCACTTAGTATGCTTAGTGGGAAACCCTGGCCTATACTACACGTACATGACTACATGTAACACATTATATGTGTAAACTGAAATTAAACTCTACATTTTATATTATCTCTTTCCATACAGCTTGATGCCAGTAACAGAGGCACGCTCACTGATCTTGGTTTCTGTAAACCTGAGGCGATGATGACCTGTACTATAGTTGGTACTCCTATCCACATGGCACCAGAGCTGTTTGGAGGAACATATGACAGTGCCGTGGACATATACGCCTTTGGAATCCTCTTCTGGTAAATGCATCAACATCATAGCAATAACTATTATTCACTAGCTAGTGATCATTCATAGTGTTTCTATTTTTAGAATATATTGATGTTTCTATTTTTAGAATGTAGAGTAATATTATGGTGTCTCTATTTATAGGTACATATGTTCTAATGATACGAAGCTTCCCGGGGCATTTGATACATGTCAGAATAAAGAGCAGCTCTGGAATGCAGTGAGGAAAGGACTCAGACCAGAGCGACTGCCGAGGTTTGATGTAGACTGCTGGGAGCTGATGTGCTCTTGTTGGGAAGGAGACAAAGAAAACAGACCACTTGTTGGTGATATTGCTTTACGTATCGCTCTCATTATGAAGAGAATCGGACGGAAGCCATTGTTTTAAATTAAATTATGAAGAGAGTGAGGGGGGCGGTTGGTTGGTAATCAAAGACTTGAGTGGTATTATACTATTATTATTATTATTATTATTTCATCTTTTTTTGTGAGTGTGTGTATATATAAATATCTTTGTTTTCTCTTTCTTTTTCCATTTCTTTTTCTTATTGTTTTTGCCTGCTGGTTGTTTTGGTTGGCTGGCAATTTTTAACTAAAGCAATTTATAATCTTTTTCATGTTAGTCAATTGTGATATA
>NW_003546256.1:238927-308012 GCF_000090795.2 Amphimedon queenslandica | reverse complement strand
TATCTTCTGTTCTTGCATATATGGATGGCACTGCACCTACAATGGGGTAACACTTTGGCCCTGGGATTTCCTTGAAGGGTTTAGCCGACTTCCAAAGAGCTACAGATGAAGGATCCTCTTCATCGATCAGAGAAATAGAGACATGGCGACAATATAGAGAGGAAAAGGGAGCTAACCCCAGCCTTGCTCTAACCAAAAGACTCATTTAGCTTATGATGACGTGTAAATAAACTATGCCTATGAATAATGATTAGATCTATGATGATTAAACAAATTAAAAACAGCTTGATTGGAGATACATTTTCATAAACTTCAACACCTTCATTTATAAAAATCACTAGAAATCATCTACAAAATCAAATAAAAACATCTAAAAATTGATCTCACTTTGATAGGTCAGTGAATTCTCTCCCTAACATCTGTGCTGAAATAACAATAATCAGAGGCTTCAGAGCACATTTTATTCTTATTGCATACTTTAAACTGTTGCTTTAATTGTATACTACAGCTTGGTAGCTTTACTTGCAATAGCTATAAATTAATAACAATCATTTACTTTCTTTTAATGGTAATTGGAATAAGTTACCTGGGATATGACATCAGTCAAATGTACAGTATTAAGAAGATTTGCTCCAGTGACTGTCAGTAAGTAAACTCTTGTACTACTGCTGCTCTCATCCTTCAGTGTATTAGACTGTAGTTTAATTCTTGCTATTGAGTCATCAGGTAGCATACAAAACAGCTCAGTACTGTCATTACCACGAGAGTCTTTCGTTTTGAAAATATACTCAGAGGTTTCTTGCTGTCTATAATTCCCAAGTAATCTCACGAATACACTGGATAATAATGAGGACTGCCTTATGGAATCTTCCTTTAGATAATCCCTAATCAAGGAATCACTTATAGTGATGGAAATTGATTCACTGACAGTCTCAGATATCAGTGATCGATCGTGTCTCAGAGGCTGAATGAAATCAAGTAGAGTGAAAAACTGCTGAGAGAGTGGTACTAGAAATGTACTGGTAAGTGATACAGTGGAAGGAGAAAAAGAAATAGAACAATTCACAGAGACATGATAAAAATACAGCAAATGATTTGGTACAGGAAGACTGACAGAAAGAGCCTTATCACTACTGAGTCCTTCCAATGACAGAGAGTGAGTGTTTGATTCAGTGATGGCTGAAGGTGATGACGGTAAGTAAACAGCGGACAAACCCATACAACCAGGCTTCATTTCTATGATAAGAAAACAACCTTTCTTGAGATTAGCCTGCCCCTTTTTTAGTGAAAGCACGACATTAAGGAAATACTGTTTCTTGCTTGTGTCTAACTGTCCATGCTTAATAATCACATCAACTTTCAGAGGAGGAAAAGATGAGTCCAACTGCTCAGTAAAGAGGCAACACATTTGATTTAAAGCAGTCAGACGACTATCAATCAGTGATATATCAGAATCAAGTCTTTGGGAAATATTTGTTGTCTCTTCAATGGATTTCAATGTATGCTTTAACTGATCCCTGATTGTAATACCTTGCTGCATTTCTAAGAGTTTAGTGTAATTGCTTGGTAGCTTGATTGTTGATAGTTGCCCGTCAATTCTTAGCCCAAGTACAGCAAAATGGTTGCCACTTGTTTCATTATATGATAGCAAGTAGTGAGGGGATGAGAGGAGTGTCACTGGATGCTCAAAAAGACCAGAGAGAAATGATGAATCATCATCACGGTTGCATTTGAGACATATGAGCTGCACTGACCTTAGGTTACTCAGTAGCAGTGCATTCCCTGGTATTAAAAGGGAGGAGAGTATAGGCCCACCTAATAAAACCTCTTGTGTTGAAACAGTGGAGGTATTGGGCAGTGCCTGTAGAAGAAGGATCTTACCCAAAGTGCCAATTATCAATAAAGAATTGTTAATAAGAGAATTGCATTGAGAGAGTCCGTAAATAGACAATACTGGTTGACCAACAGAGCATAACAATATCAACCCCAAGCCTTCATTATTAGTACTCACTGTAGGATTATGGAGCCTCTTTATTGAAGCACCAAACACATTACCACACTCACATCCGTAAATAATAACCTGAGACTGGCCAAGAGTTTCTTCAGGATCAAAAAGATAAGCATAGAGTTCCAGTGAGAGCATAACCACTCCATCACTGGGATCAGAAGTAGCCGAACAGACTACCAAATAAGGAATGTCCCTATTGCAGGCTGAGTGTGAGCCAGAATGAGTAATGGAATGAGAAATGACTGAATCAGGCTGGAGAGGAAAGCTCGGCAGTTGTGAGTCAGTAAAGTCTAAAGATGGCCTCCAAATATTAAGCTTGTAACATAAGCTATCAGGTGAAGTGGAGAAAGCAATCAATGCTCCATTATATAGTAAGGATCCTGTCTTGAGGTGAGAGATTGTGGTCAGGCTGATTGGAGATGATTTGGCCTCATATTTAGATAGTTTTGATGGCTTTGGATTGCTCTCCATGTCAAGGAGAGAAGCAAATATGTCTTCTTTGCCTTGAGACTGAGAGGTTGTCCTAAAAATTAATCAAGCGATAACGTTAACTACTATACAATGTACTTATGCAATGACTGAAATCTACACAATGAAGTCCACCGTTTTGTTTTACTCTAAGCATGCTCATTGATACATGGTTGCAGAATCACTAAAACTGTTACAATTACTCAATATCTCCAAATTTTCAACATGTCCACAAAAACGATCACAAATTTACAACTTCATAAAAATTTAAAACTTAAAATATATAGAGCTATATGGCAATGCAAGCAATAAAATTCCCAGTATGTTATATATTTTTTCTCTTGTACAAATTAAAGGTATGCATATTTTTGTTCACACTATTTTCTTAGCAGCTTTGGCTTACTTTGTCTCTAAAAGTTTATCCCAATTGATGGCATGGATAATTCCTGATCCCTCTGATATAACTATCCACGGATATGTAGTACAGGAAAGAGAAATGACGTCTCTTAATGAACATTCCACTGAACTTATCTGTGAAAAAGGATACACTTTCAGAATTATAATTGGAAGTACCTACTTTTTGGTACTCTTCATTACGTAGCTCAAATGAAGAGAATGCTTTATTTCCAGTCATTAAAAGTACTTTGTGACCATTGGTCGCAAATAAAGGTGCATTTGCAAGAGGCAAAATCTGCTGTACATGTACAACGTCAGCCATTTTATTTATTTTTAACCAAGACCACGCCCAGTTTATCTTCTACATAATAATGCGTGGGTGTATAAAGTATAAAAAATGATAAATAAATCTAAGAAAATTTGTATCTTTCTGCTGCATTAATCAAAGCAGCTCTCATGTCCGGACTTATCACAGAGTGGGCTCCATACGAAATAATTTCCAACTCAGCTTCAGGCCATTTCTACACAAAGACACAACAGTACCCTACAAAAATAGTTCAGACTAACTTCGTGAAGTTCCCAAGCAGTTTTTATAGGTGTCACCATGTCATAACGCCCCTGGACAATGACACCTGGTACATTCCTTATCTTCTCTATATTATTCAATATGTAGCTTGGATCATCAAACCAGCAATCGTGTACAAAATAATGACTAAAAAAATAAAAATAAAAATATACAGTAGTATAATGCATTATAGCTATACAACACAACCATTAAGCACAGTATAGCTGGCAAGTGTATGTGTGTGTGTGGATATCCCTCTTCCCCACCATTCAATTTTAGCAAAAGACAGTACCCAGGACTCATTCTGTATCCTCGTGTTAATTTTCTCTAAATCAACAACCATTTTTGATATTCTACACTCCCACTGAGCCCAAGCTTGAGCTGCTTCAAGACACACCTACATCCAAGCATAAATAAATTAATAACAGTATGAAAAATGAGGGTCAGCAATAGCTGGGGACTTTTCAAAATACCTCATGGTCAGGACTTGTTAGTCTTCTGTAGTAAGCGCTCACCATATCACGTCTCTCACACTAATAAAAATAATATAATTTATTATTATTATTATTATTATTATTATTATTATCATCATAATGTTATCAAATACTTTTGGTATGGCAGAAACAAAGTCCTTCCAATAGTCGGGATAAATGTTTGAAGCACCTCCTTCTTCATAAAGCCATGCAACTTCTTCTCTATATGAAATTGCACAGCAGTATTTTTCAGATTCACAAAACATAGTTTTTGAATGTACAGCACGTTCAAAATTTTTGAGTTATGGTCATTTTAAAAATGGGCCAATTTCAAATAAATACCCTGTACTATAGCCCATGCTTTTTCTGAAAAATGGCTAAAAAATCACCTCCAATTTTTATTACATTTTCTGATACATATTGATGTCCTTATGCTATGTAAAAAGTTTGAACCAATTCCGACTTAAATTTTTAAAGTTATGACCATTTTATGAAATATGCCAAAATCTGAAAAATTCCCTGTACTATAGCCCATGCTTTTTTACGAAAAATGGCTAAAAAATCACCTCCAATTTTTATTACATTTTCTGATACATATTGATGTCCTTATGCTATGTAAAAAGTTTGAACCAATTCCGACTTAAATTTTTAAAGTTATGACCATTTTATGAAATATGCCAAAATCTGAAAAATTCCCTGTACTATAGCCCATGCTTTTTTACGAAAAATGGCTAAAAAATCACACCTAATTTTTATTACATTTTCTGATACATATTGATGTCCTTATGCTATGTACAAAGTTTGAGCCAATTCCGACTTAAAATTTTCAAGTTATGGCCATTTTAAAATTTCTGAGTACTATAGTTCTAAAAATTGTTCACACCTTAAATGCAGCATATTGCACAGAATATGCATACATGTACCTTCTTCCTGTGAATATTCCTCTTAATATGAGAGCCTTGACACGCTCAGTGTGTTTAATAGCATACACTAATGAAAGGGTTGACCCCCAGCTGCCACCAAACACTATCCATTTATCAATCCCAAGGTGCTGACGTAGCTTCTCCAAGTCTTCAACAAGATCCCAAGTTGTGTTTTCCTGGAAGTACAAAACACAAAAGAAAGAGGAGGAAGAGAGTGTTTAATTCTTTTCTGGTGTTGTTATTACTTTCAGTTCAGCATGTGGCAAGGATTTCCCAGCCCCTCTTTGATCCAGTAGGATCACTCGGTACACACTGGGATCAAAATAACGACGACATGCAGAGCTACAGCCAGACCCAGGGCCACCATGACTACAAAAGGGCAATAGTTTAGGAGAATTCAGAGTTCCTCCTTACACATATATGACTGGGTTTCCATCCTCTTTCCCACTCTGCTCGTAATAAATCTCGTGAAGGTCGGAGACTTTGAGCCAGCCACTGTCAAAAGCGTCTTCTGTGGTTGGGTATCCTTCAACAGGTTCAACGACCTCTACATCATCATTTACAGCAGGGACAGCTTCCATTTTGTAATCAAAATGGCTAACGCCTATTTTCGCCTAATACAATCCACACCCTCTACCAACTAAAATGCGTGGGTGGCTCAAATTGCTGTATGCTAAACCAAACTTTTCCTTACATTTATTATGTACAAGACAGTACATGTAATTATTATAATTTCTTGTTCTTGCAGAATGTCCTAGTCTGCATCTAGATGGAAGCCATTATTTTCCTTGTAATCATTTGCAATTCTTGTTTCAGCTTTTGCTTCTTTTCAATAATACTGCTCTCAATCAGGTAAGCCTCCTTGAGTATCTCATCTAGTCTTGGAGTACAAAACATTTCAAATTTCTCTGCAGAGCTACAAAAAACATTGCAGCAAGTAAATACACTCAATAGCATCTATATACCATAAGTCATCCATCCATCTTGCAGAAAGTTCTTCATACAGCATTTTAGCATCTATTCACAATTTGCCAGTAATGCATACACATTGTTGTTCTCTTGTAATAACTTACTAGACATTGTGGTTTCCATGTCTTGTGCATTTTCAAGTAGTACATCATTGCTTGTATATCGACTCATATCACTGGCTCCGACCTCATCAAATGGCTCTGTAACATCATCATTAACCTATCATAGTATCTTGCATTGGTGCCTCAATATAATTAAAGGCAGTACCTTTGGACGTTTGCTTGCTTGTTTACCTGTTTCCTCATGAATGCCAGTGGCAGCATGAAAATTAGTTTCAGCAGCACCATGGATTGCATTATTTGCCTGCAGCTGATAAAACTGGTCTACCTGGTCCTGTTCTCTTAAAGCTGAAACAAAGAGAGAAATACAAAGACAAAAGAGATTAGCTATGCTCACCCATCAGTCCTTACTCCTTTCTTCTCTGCAGTCTGCAGGTGATGATCAAAGCTGATACCGCCAATAACTAGTTTATAACTTTTATTTTAACCCTTTATGAACTGACTATTCAAAAGTGTCATGGCGGTTGAAATTAAAGAAGAAATCGAGAGAAAAATTAAAAGAGAAAAAGAGGAGGAGGAGGAGGAGAAGGAAGAAAATGGTGATGAAGACGAAGATGAATTTTTGGTTCCTCGTAAAAGATTAAGAACAGATCAAATGAAAGGTTTACATCAAATGACGTCATAATAATTATTATTCTAATTATAGAGCACCCTCTCAGTAGAAACTGCCCATATTTGGACACAATTAATCGCTCGATTTTAGATTTTGATTTTGAAAAATTATGCACCGTCTCGCTATCCAATAATAACGTTTACGCTTGCCTTGTATGTGGAAAGTATTTTCAAGGTAACTATTATAATAGTTATAATTATTTAATTAGCCATAGGGCGTGGTCAACACTCCCATGCATATATTCACAGCGTTCAACATTACCATTACGTGTTTCTTAACTTAAAGACGTTGCAATTTTACTGTCTCCCGGACAATTATGAAATCATAGATCCTTCACTCGAAGACATTAAAGTAGATAACTTTTTATTAATTTGTTAAGTAAGAACTTTCTTTCTAGCATATTTGTCGTCCAACATTTACTTCACAAGAAATTGAGTCACTGGATAAATCAGCAAAATGGATGAAAGCTCTAGACGAGACTAAATATCTACCAGGTACATTTAGTAATCAGAATTTTAGTAAAATGCCCTGTACTATAGCACGGGGACTTTGGCCCAGTTTCTGAGTAATTTTAAAAATTTGTAGGTATACTTGGTCTTAACAATATAAAAGCCAATGACTACATGAATGTGATACTGCATACTTTGGCTCATATAACTCCTTTCAGAGATTATTTCTTAAACGAGGACAATTATTTAAGCATAACTCCTCCGCCTGGAGATCAGACATTTACACTAGGTAAGTACATGTATATCTATATGATAACAGCAATTTATTTCTGTGTAGTTCATCGGTTAGGTGAATTATTTCGTAAGCTATGGAATCCCAGGTATTTTTTATTTCGCGCTCACGTCAGTCCACATGAGATGCTTCAGGCAGTGTCTTCTGTGAGCAAGAAAAGATTTAAAATTGTTGAGCAAGGTAATAATCATTTCCCTATGTCTTTACTTATACCTCTTCTTCCCTCTCTTTCCTCCTACTCTCTTTCCCCCCCTCTCTCTCTTCATCTATAATAGGTGATCCAGTTGAGTTCATGTCCTGGTTATTAAATACGTTACATTTTGCTTTGTCTGCCGGTAAAAGGAAGAATAAGAGCAGCATTGTATATGATACTTTTCAAGGAGAAATGAAGATTTACACAAGGAAATTACCGCCACAAACCGAAGTATTAATTTTGATTAATTTATTAGTTATTATAGTTTCATAGAATGAAGATGAAATGATGGACTATTTGAAAATGGAAGAATACAAACGTATGATGAGCAGTTATGGTCTGTTTTATTTATCTATTGTCAATAGAGAAAGAAGAAACGACTCCATTTTTATATCTAGCACTTGACTTGCCTGCCCCTCCATTATTTCAAGTATCTGGTATCATTTTAACTCGCTTACTACTTCCTTTTCTCCCTTCCCTGTCTCTCTTTCATAGGATGAACTTGAAAAGAACATCATCCCACAGATTCCATTATTTGATTTGTTAAAAAAATTTGATGGGACGACAGAAAAGGTTAAGACACTGTTAACATTGTCATGTGACTGTCACGTGATTCTAGGAATATAAAACTCACCGTGAGTCTTACGTGAAGAAGTTTGAGCTGACTAAACTTCCACCATATTTAATACTGTGTATAAAAGTAGGTTACAACAGATGTCATATTTCATTCTTCCTCCTCTTCCTTTGCAGAGGTTTACTAAAAACAATTTCTTCGTTGAAAAAAATCCTACCATAGTTAACTTTCCAATTAAGTAATCAATAAGTGAATGAATGAAATTATTAACAATAAACTACAGAGATATAGACATGTCAGAGTTTCTCTCTAGCGATCCAGCAGTACAGGATTCCCACCCACACACAGTCTATGACCTTGTGGCTAACGTGTGTCATGATGGACAGGCTGGGCCTGGAAAAGGAACATACCGTGTGCATCTCAGACATAAAGTATGCTAGCATGTGACTCGAGTAATCTGATTGGTTGTTGTAGGGTGCCAATCAATGGTATGAGCTCCAGGATTTGAATGTTAAGGATTTACTGCCTCAAATGATAACACTGGCTGAAGCCTACATACAAGTATGTGTTTTATTATTAATAATTGATTCTATTATTATTATTATTATTGTTAGATATGGGAGCTGAGAAAAGACTAATAGTTTTCATGCTTAAAATGTGTCAGAAAATGTATTTTAAAATTGAATTTTATTGAAGTAGGAAGTGCATTTGTAATTTGTTTGTCTTTATGTATGTATAACCATTATTAAGTAGGTCAATGTAAACATTGAGGTAATGATGAGAGACTAAAATTCTACTGAGGTCAATTTTTATCTTATGTAGAGCTATATAGCTAGCATTATAGATTTTTCTAACAGTAAAGAAATATCAAAACTGGCAGTTACACTATAGACTACCTAATGATGGGACCAGCCCAATCAAAGTAATAGATCTAATGACTAAAGTTAGCTATCACTACAGTTATATAAGAAAATACGATCAGAACAATTATTCTTCATTCTTGTATTCAGGTAGAGACTTAGATTTAAAGATTGGAAAGAAATCAATAGATCCATTTTCTACCTATAAAATTTCATAAAATTTTGATCAATTTGAAATAGACTCTACCTGACATGAGACATATTTTTCAACTGCATTGTAATCATTCTCATGAAGATTATTAATGTACAAAATAAAATGGATGTAATTCCAGACATTATGATCTTCATTGATATGCTTATCAAAACTCTAATATTATAAGTAATTAAATGCACTAAAAACATCTAAAACTCACCTGGCCTTTTCGTTCAAAGTCATCTTTCATAATGCTACAAACAAGGCATCTATTCTTGTTATCATCTGTAACTTTATCCTAATATTGGATTCAGTTATAAATATCTTCATAATTATAGTCTACGCACCCTTTCTTCTCGCATTTCTGAAAACCTGTCAACTAGTATTGCAACAACAATATTTAATCCCAGTGTTGTGACCACAACAAAAAAGATTAAGTCGTACACAGTTCGTACGATGAGAAGCCTAAAATTTGGCTCATATTCATCTGATGGGCGTATGCCTAATTCCTGCAATTATTATTGAATAATAGGACAAAACTACAGTATAAAATAAATACCAATCCAAGTGTATTCAGCAGTCCTAAGCGAGTTGCAGTGATAAAACACTCAAACAGAGTATTGCAGAATTGGTCATTTCCTTCAGAGAAGTAGTTTTGAAGAAAAGCAAAACTGACAACAGCATAAATGTATGTGCAAATGAAGCACAATAGAAGGACTGTTAGTAATTGAAAGGCTGTATGTTAAAAATATAAATATTAAAATTAATGAAAATATTGCAATACCGCTTTTCTTGAGAGCTCTGATGATAAAAAACATGACATGATTTCGTAGGAATAGATATAACATGCAGCCACAGTAAAAATATCCAGTTGTTGCCAAACCAAGGCCTGAAAAAATCAGAAATAGGATGCGGTAAAGTGGCTCAAAGCTAAAGAAAAATATCTGAAAATACTCCTTTGGTTTTGGCTTATCAGCTGAAATCTTTAAATTCAGTTTACATAGGAACTGATGCAAACGCTTTCTGCGTATCACTCCTTTACTGATTTTAAATCTACAATACATTGGTATAATTTGTTAAAATAATAGCTTTTAATTTGTTGACTTACAAGTATTTTTGAATACAGTAAACAGAACGTCGCATATTTTTACAATTTGTGACAAAGTAATAAATGACCATCCATAGTGCCAATATGAGATGTAATGAACCAAATGTATAGTGGACTGGCATATACCATGATGGTACATCAGGGGATAAGATTGGTTGGAAATGCATTGGACTACTACTGTTACATGTGCCATTAAAAACAACACTGCAAGCTTCGTTATTATTACTATAATGCATAATCATAATAGCTACAGATAATGAAAGATCTTACTTAGTAACAGCTGCTGATGGAGATCTTATGCCAAAAAGAACTATGAGGTTTAGAAATATTGTTAGCCAAAACAAGATGAAATGCACAGTTGGGCTAAAAGAAATAAGTGCATGATGAGAATTAAAAAATATGAACTCACTAAAACCAAAGAATGAAAGACGTTTTCCAGGATTTTGATAGCATTTCCTGTAAATATAAAACAATAAGTATTTTAAATTAATGATACTTTTTGTTCTTCGTTTGATTTGATTTCTTTAGTCCATTTAAGAAGATCAGACAACTTTTCTTGTGGTGTGTTTCTCTTAATATACAATATAATAGTATCTTTTTCTTGCTGACTTAAATGTGTCTGTATGCAATATGAAAATAATGATTAAAAAATTGTAATGGATATGAACTAACATTAGGACTACAAGGAAAATAGGCTTGGGTTAGTATTTCTCTGTCACTTCCTGGTTTGAAAACAACTTCAACACTCCTAGACCATTTTCTACAGTCTTCCCACATTTTTTTAGCTTCAACCATGTCATCTTTAAATACATGATCAAATGTATTTGCCAACCCTTGATTTGCATGTATCACTATTATAAAAATATAGTATATTAGCTGGTAATATAAAAAGCAGTACCTAGCTCATCAATACTTATTCCTTGGTGATCTGAAATTCTTCTGAGAGCATGATAAGCTCTAAATAAACTGTTTTGCGAGTGGTTCTTTGGTGGTGATGCTTTAAAAATTTTCCATAATTGTAGCATTCCTTTTAGTAAACCTGATACATCTAATTGCTGCAGTATCCAGCTTGCTAATTTTGATGATTCTTCATCAATTTCCTCAAGCATTATTTCTAACAACTCTAGACTTGATGATTTTAACTCTAAAAATCTTTTGGCCTGAACACAAAAGAAATCAATAAAATATAAAGCATTGTATACCTCATGAGATGTAGTAGAACCTATATCCAAATCCAATACCAAATTGACTGAAATGATAACTTGACATTTAAAGGCAATTCGTTGATTGTTGTGATTTCCAGTACACATCTCTATTAGTGCCTTTGTTGCTTTTTGTGCTATGATAATAATGTCTGCTTCTTTGAGAATCTCTGCAGCATGGCCTTCAAGGATACCAAGAAGTAGAAATGAAACTTGACTAACAATATTAGAACCCTATTGAATATACAATGTAATGCATTCAGTTAAAAAATCATTACACTTACATGCAATGTTAGTGTCCCGCTCAATGCATTTTGTATATCTTTTTGTTGTCCATCACATAGCCTTACTAAAACATCTAATACCACTGTAATATTTCTAGACTCAGATTCTCCTGTTCTGCATGACAAACCAAAAATATTTACAGTTACCTTAATATTAGTTTACTTTGCCTTATCAAGATTATCTTGGGCTCCTTTAAGTTTTTTTTGTAAACAGATAAAAAGACTTTGAACTCCAAGTGACATTACTTTCCTTTGAGCTTCTTCATTACCAGGATACAGCAAGACATCAAGGCATGCTAAAATTTGATCAGTGATGTCATCATTTGGATGACGTAGCAGTTCAAACAACTAAATTACAGATCATTAATTAATTTATTTATTTATATTACAAATTATATTCATCTCACAGTTGGAACCAGATCAATTTCTTTATCAAGTAATATTGCCTGCAGAGGTCGTACAAATTTCTTACACTGCCTATCAATGGAATGTTCTTGTCTATAGTATATTGTATAAGATCTATACCTTTGAAATTCAATAGGCTTCAAACTGTTTCTTTTGTCATCTATTTCTCTGACCTTTTTGAAAACTAGTGCATGTATTAACTTCAGTGTAGTTGATGTCATTCTCTCCAAGTTAGTTCTTTCAATACAGTGAAGGCCCAATTCTTTCTGTTTTTCTATTAGAGTTCTATAAATAAATTGATTTCAAATGCTATTTAAAGGATAGGAATACCGAAGCACTATGACAAGCTTATTAACTCTTAATTCATCCAATTTTCTACATGAAGAAAATAATTATAATTTGATGTGAAAGATTTATATACCTAGTATATTCTTGATCTGTAAAAATTTTAAGTAACTCTTCAAAATTACTTTCCATATTGGGTCGACTTTCTATTACAAATTAAAACTGAGTATATGCCTTTACTTTTTTAGCAAACTGACCATTATATGCATAGCTGTAATTAGTAACAAATTTTTGGAATTTTTTATTGAGATTTTCTTCTTCTGCATTAAAACATTCATCATTTGGAATCCCTGCGTCTATTTCATCAGTAGACAACGGTGCCTAGAATTAAGTTAGCTTACAGTAAGCATTATACCACATTTTGTTACCTCTATTGAATCTTTGAAACAATGGTTACAAAGTTTTTTCACATTTTCTATGCAACCTGTTTCATGCATTTGCTCCAACACAGAATGGACTTTTAACCCTCTAAAACCCTTTAAATAAAATCCTATCACTTAGTATACAAACATGGGAAATATAATTTACCTTTAATTCATCATAAAGAGGTTCAACAATGCCACAAATGTCTGTATTTTCTGGTATGCCAAAAAACTTAGTCTCAGCATATAAATGAAGGAATAATTCTTGACAGAATGCTGATAGTAAAGGAATTACACCCTCAACAATGTATAGCAACTGAAAATCTTTATCTTTACTGACAGATTGATCTCTTCTGACAATTGTCAAGACACAAATTGAGAGGTCAGATTTTTTAAAACCAATTAGTTGACTTTTTTCCATTTCATCACTAGAAACAATAGTTTCTTTTAGGTTTTTAATAGCACAAATAAATTTTTTCAAAACCTTCCAAAAGCTGTAACTATAAAAATTAAAGATGCCATTGATTGTAATATTTTGTTAATTACAAATATTTACCTTTCGCTATTAGCCAATTTAGAGCAAACTGGTGAAGTATTTTTTTCTGTAACCAAATGTTGCCAAGTCAAAACACGAATAAAAGGTAGTTTCTTATAATCATCTATTGCATCATCAGTTATAATCCTATATAGCAGAGAGCAATAATTATGATTTTGAAAAATGAAATAGCTAACATAATGAGCTCCTCTAAACTATAGAATTCAGCTGACTCTATTGCAACTTGACATTTTTTAGCATAGCATGATGCTAAAAGATGGGTTAGATTAAGAAGAAGCTGGAGTTGGCCATTTTGAACTGTCTATAATATTATATTTTATGTGAGTAACTGAAAAATATGATCACATACATCAGACTTTGTCGATTTTAAAATATCTATTACTTCTGTCTCCTTTTCTTGACCTAAAATAGATTTTAAAATATCATTTGAATGATGCTCTACAAGTGTTGCTACATATTCTTGTAATGGAAGGGATGGAATTGTGCCCTAGCAGGTAAGCATAAGACAAAATACTATGAATTATATAGATACTTCAATTATTATGATCAAAGTGATGATCAATTGATGGTGTTCGGAATTAGTGATTGCAGTTCTAAAAATATTGCTGATATCTTCATTGCTTAACTTATTGCAAAGAGTTGAATTGTTAAAAAACATCTAGATTATATATCAAGTTAAATGCATCATGTCTTAACAATTCTCATAAATTTTACTTCATTTAGTAAGCAAATTATGGAGCTAATTAATCTTTGTTTATTGATCATTTGAAGAAAATCATAGAAATTAATGAACAGTTTATTTTGAGCCTAAATATAATACATTGAATTTATATCTGTGGTTTTATTGCTGACTTTGCTATAATTTCTGGACATTTTTTGCAGAAGAGTGAAACAACGTTCAAGAATATCATTTTCAGAATTTTCAAGATCACTGCAATCTTTGTACTCAAGTACACATTCCAATATAACATCAAAGAGACCTGTGTGTAATATGTACATGTAATTATATTGATGTATTTAAGCTTAACTCACCACAACTATATGCTACATGTTGACTGATGGAATTTGGCTTGATACCTTTAACTGGGGCAAATGCCATAGTCATTCTTTCAAGTGCAGCTATTATAGATGGAAACAGTGCTCCATATTTTTGCTGCACATCCTCTCCAGTAATTTCTCTCCTTAGCATTCTACAAAGGAGCTGCTTTTTGTCAGACATTGTAGCCAATTGCTTCATTTCTTCATAAGCTTCATCAGTTGAGCAGGTAAAGTAAATTTTTTCTTCAGCCTCAGATAAAATAATTTCTTCAACTCTGAATATATTGTAAAGAAGCTCAGTACTCATCAATCGAATATCAGCATCATCATCTGTCATGAAACCAGTTAAAATGTCACATAATTCTTTATTTGCTTTGACATTGAAACTTTGACAAGTTTGATTAGAAGTGAAATATTCTCGTAATCTTGCTTTTATTTGCCTAACATCATGGCAGGAAAGATACTAGGAGTGAATTATATTTGCAACATACTTGGAGTTTTTTGCTATTTCTTCCATATTATTTTCTTGTAGCAAACATCTCATAAAATCACCTAATAGAAGAATGAGTAAGCTAGCATTATGATAAGTTCATGCATCTGAAAAACTCTAAATGATAATAGATCTAAGTCAACCATGTCAACCATGCATTTCAAAGTATCAGTATTCCTTCACTGCATGCATGCATGCATGCACAGTTAGTATTTCTTTCTTTTCACTAAGACTTTAGAGTTCTCACTACCATTTAGTAGTGTGGCCAAGGGGGCAGATCACATACAGGGGCATTGTTAGGGGTGTGCATATTGATGCATTGGCATGCCACCCATAGTTGAACAAGAAAATGCACCCACTAACTGAGTCAATTTGTCAATAAAATTTTATAGATAATAGCAAATGCACTCATTATATTAGAGTAGCCTGCACTTATGCCCCTTAGTTGTGACACATTTTACCACACGAATTTACATAGCTAAATAATGCACTACATTATGTTTATGTTTAGTGTGTAAAATTTTACCTTCTTCTTCCATGCTTATCAATACACTATTATCACTATAATGAGTAGAACTCTTATGTTCCCCAATACCAAACTTTTTGAAGTCTTCTATCAAAGCCTATTTTAAAGATATGATTATAATTAATAATCTAATAGTACTTTAGAATAGAATGAACTATTATAATGACTTCATAATACATATAATAGACAAGTCATTATTTTATTAATAATATAAAATGATTATATTAATACTTTGATTGATGAGTTAAAACTCCTTTTTAAAAGCAACTTCAGAGATAGCAATGCCCTTTTAATTGAATAATTTATATTAATTATATGAATGATTTTTACATACAATTTCTTCTTTATTATGGTGACACTTGATTGAAAATCACTAGTTTGTATGTTGGCTTCATTCACTTTGCTGGTTTCATTGGCTTTATGAGTTAATAATGATGCTTTTTACATCACATATGCACTAGTTTACCAGTTAAAAATTGCATGATATTCACTTCTTTACTGAAAACTCTGTAATCAATAAGAAAAACTAGAATATTCATAAGCAGCACATGAATCAAAGGTTTTTCCTACAATAGTGTAATAAAATTAAAACAAATTGTAATAGATCTACAAACTTTAAATTCTATTTCTATAGCTTGTACGGCATGGTTTGTATCATTTTGTGCTTCATTCTCAAAACCTGAATCTAGGTATATTTCAAGCCAAAAATGATTAAATCAATTTTGTATAGGCTTACGGCCTTGATTGACCTGTACAAATGTACTGCATAATCTATCTGTTGAAATGTTTGCTTCATATTCTCTTAAATTCTCAATAAGACCTTTAACTTCATCTGTTGATACCTGTACAACAATAGCAATACTTAGTGGAATTAAATTACATCCAGGAGTACCATGCCAATTAAATTTTCCTTGATCTTTTCTATAAATTATTCTTTATTGAATTATTATAATTAATGTTGCATTACAAACCATATATCTCCCATTTGATCCATTTTCCATTAAATGTCAAAATGCACATTAATTCAACTATTGCAGGATCAGCAAGATACTAGTGTTTTTGCATTTAATTTAATATGCTTTATAAAATTATTATTTATTAACCATACCTTTTCATTTAATTTATCAAACAATGGAAAATACCTTCTCTGATTAATATGACCTCTATTATTCATTCAAATAGTTTTTACAATAATAACTTGTAAACATACCGGTACTTGTTAAACAGAGTAATGAGAACTTTGACAGAATTAGAACATTTATTCACCTAATAAAAATTAAATCATATGAATGCATGTCAACTTGCTGATACCAGAATTTTCAGAAGGTCATCTTTTTCAACAAGATAAGTTATGGCCCTAAAACTTCCATTCTCAACATACATTTGTAGTGATGAACAGATTAATTCGCAAACTTTATTGCATCTATGATAGAAGTTGTTAGAATATTATTTGTAATAAAACCACTTACGAATCTTTATGATGTTTTTTGATAAGAGTAACCATGGCATCAATCATCTGTTATGATTTTATTTAGATTATTCAATCAATAATCTACCATACCCCAAATGATCTTAACATGCTTGCTAGCCTTGTCTTATGATCAACTGAAGTCTTGGATAAATTTTTATTTAAAGTAAAGGATGTTTTTAAATCTTTTAAAGTATTGATCAATATTTCCTAAAAAAATTATACAAACATGTACCATTATGTGGATGACAAAACTACCAACCTCATTAAACTTAGTATGAATTTCCAACATAACTAAGCTCATGCTAACAACCTGATAGACATCTTGCACAAAAAATTTGTCAACCTATAATTTTACATGCTTTATGACTACTCAATTTATATTATAATAAATGAAACCTGCAACACTTCAAAATTAGCTTTCCCATTTTCAAGAACAAGCTTTAGAATTACTAATAAATAATACAGATTTAAATGCTGATTTTAACTTACATCAGACCATCGAACAAGACCATTTTCATTTAATGTCACTAAATGAAAAATAAAATTTCTGGAGCATATATTTAATACTAACCATTAAAAGACAGACATTTTTTTGTAGCAACATGTCTAAATGTAACATGAGCACCTGATTCTATTATTTCTTGGTTGTCACCTTCTAATGATGGATGCAGCTCAAACTGGTTCCAGTCATTTTTAGGCTTAGAACTAAGTTCCACCTATACAATAGTTTGAGTTATAATTTTAAAGTTAAAAACCAAACTTCTTCATTTTCTGTAACAGTGATGTACTGCTGTGTCACAATGTGCTTGATTCTGTATTTATTGCCAAATAAAAGATAGGTTCCTAAAATATAGTATGCATTATCATATATATTCAACATAAAACATGTTGCTATGACCTTTGTTTGTTTCCAAGTCTATATTTTCAAGCTGAAAGAATGTTTCACCAGAATATGGTTCAATATTAAAGTATCTTTTTTCCCACTTACATAAACAAACTAGAGGCATTATATCATTTTATAGACAGCCATTGATCAAAATTACTTTACCTTTAGGTTGACTCTGCTCCTTAATTATTGGACCTGAGACAAATGACCCTCTTGCAGAAATATATCCATCAAAATTTACACTAGCTAACATCACTATACTCCCACTCTATTGATTATCATACAATTGCAATATTTATATATGATGGTATATGTAACCTTTATACAGTTGGGGCTTAATAATGCATGTTTATGACAATAAATTGTAATAGAAAACATAGTACCATCTGGTTCCAAGCTCGGACAATAACTATACAGGAAGTAGATCTACACTAATTTGTATGACTAATTCAAAACAATACCCATTTTCTTTTGGATTGTATTGAAATTTGATTTTCTTTCCACTGCAAGAAATACTTTCTAACTTTACGTTATCTTGAACCAGGAGCTGTAATTTTTAAAATTGAAATAATTTTTTAAAATTCAATTAAAACCTACCGAATTACCCAATTCTTTTTTTTGATGTGAAGGTACTATTTTGAACAAATTTTCCTTATCAGGTCCACTTTTATCCTCTTGCTCCAGGTGAAGTGTTTGCTGCTACAATACCAGTATTTATAGGCTTATTATACATTCTTATACCTCATTATTAGATCTAACAGTCAAATACTTGCCAGATATTTGGTGTTGTAACTATTTGATGTACATTAATAGAAGAATAAATTTTAGTCACTAACTTTAACAGTACTACCATAAACAATTTCCATTAATTGAGATGAATCTTCACTTTCCTTACTTTAGTATAAAAGATAAAAGATGTATATATTAAATAATAGACTATATCATTTTACCTTTTAGCTTTTTGAAAACTTGTTTGCTTGCCTCGAGTAATACAAAATGCAGCAACTAATACGAGTAAGACAATATATTTTATAATAGGTGCAAACATCAGTGCTGACTGACTCAAGTGGGCAGTGAAAAATATAGGGTGATTGCTACTAAAGGTAAAGCACCAAAATTCATAGTGCAAATATTCATGAGCTCTTTGAACAAAAAGGTTTTACTTAGGTGTGGGAAATTTCTAGCCATGTATATCAAAAAATTTCATGTGTTGTCACCAGAGACTGCATGAATGCATGCATATGATTATGTCAAAAAAAATGTGAATGCATGCATATGATTATGTCAAAAAATGTGAATGCATGCATATGATTATGTTAAAAAAAATGTGAATGCATGCATATGATTATGTCAAAAAATGTGAATGTATGTATATGATTATGTGAATGCATGCATATGATTATGTAAAAAAATGTGAATGCATGCATATGATTATGTGAATGCATGCATATGATTATGTAAAAAAAATGTGAATGCATGCATATGATTATGTGAATGCATGCATATGATTATGTAAAAAAAATGTGAATGCATGCATATGATTATGTGAATGCATGCATATGATTATGTAAAAAAAAAGTGAATGCATGCATATGATTATGTGAATGCATGCATGCATGCATGAGTGTATGCAATTTCAATCTTACGTTCAAACATAAAAAACTTTTTATTTGATGATTCAATAGTCAATTGATCAGAATGATTTGAACTAGATTGATAGACAGTAATACTGATCGATAATATGCATTCATATATACCTTAGAGGCTTGCTATACAAAAAACTTGAAGCATCCAAGCAGTTAAAAAGCACAACATCGCCGTCTAAAACAGGAGAATCTGCGACACTGTCCACGGAAGCCATCGTTACTGTTACTTTTGGTGCGCGTCAGAACAGAAATAAGTAGTATCATAGATCTACGGTAGGATAACTTGGACAGGAAACAGGGCAAGACCGGATGGTGACATGCACCATAGATATACAAACACATCGCATTTACAAACACGGTATATATGCATGCCAGCAAGAGTAGATAATATTATTATCTTCTATTATTATCTACTCTTGATGCCACTCATGCCAGACGTAGCCGGCCGCGCCGCGCCGCCTAGCTCTAGCTCTTTCGCAGGAAGTGACGTCATTACCCGACTCTCTGATCTGATCAGCTGCAGTGATCTGCTGAACCATAGATATTATCATAGATATTATAGACTACTTAACCTATAATATAGGTTACGTAGTCTATAATATATGGCTGAACGATGTCCACGCGAAGGCACGTGGGCAGCTGTTCCGCCTATTTAATTATTAACAAAAAATTGAAAAATATTGAAAATAATAATAATTTGAAGCCATCGTGTCCACTCTGAGGAGGAATGGAGAGTATTTTAGAGGATCAGAGGAAGCTACACGAAGAGAGGGAGAGACTAGAAGATGCTTTAGTCAAAGAAAAGATGCTCAAAAAGACCACAGTGAGCCGACATGTCTTGTACTCTAATTAATGCGCACTCTACTGTAGGTCCGCGAGAAGATAAACAGCGAACATCGTATGAGATATTTAATTGATAGAACAGTTGAGACATCCTCTCAGCTGATGAGTATGTACACCGATCAAGACGGGTAGGTTGTATTCCAATTAATGCACCACCAAATAATCTTCTAATTAATGCCCAGCTCAAGACAGGAGGAGATTGACGCCATGAGTGGAGTCGACCAGTTTAGAGAATTCTATCGTCGACTTAAACGAGTTAATGAATATTACTCTGAGTTAGTTAGGCTTTAAAAGTATTATTTTTAATTAATTAATTGCCCGTAGGCAAGGTGATGATTTTCAAGACGATCCTATAATGGTTGAATTTAATAAAATGGACAAAGACAGACAAAACCCTCCGGAAGAAATGCAAAGTAAAATGCTAGTGGTATCATAGCGCTTTCCTCCTCCTCTCTTTCCAATAGATCTTGTTGAATTCACTGATGAAGAAGGATATGGCAAGTTTTTAGACTTGCACTCAGTTTATAGTCAATATTTAAACATCAAAAGGATGGAGGTATTGTTCTTGTTGTTCTACTTATTAATTTATTTGTTTGTATTTTAAGAGAAAAGATTATTTGTCATATTTGCAAACGTTTGATCAACTTTATGATATAAATAAAGAGGACAAAGGAAGCGAATATAAAAAGTAAGTAATAAATAATGATAGTGACACTGCCAAGTCACACTGCCTCATTGATCTCATTATTATTATTATATACAATTGTTATTGTTTATTGTTATTGTTTATTAGATATTTAGAATCTCTTGTTGATTATTTGCTTGGCTATATTGAGCGTGTACAACCATTAGTTGATCAAACTGAATTATTAATCAAAATCAAGAAAGACTTTGAAGAGAAGTGGAGCCAAGGGACATTTCCTGGCTGGAAAGTAAGCACATGTTATTATTATTATTATTATTATTATTATTATTATTATTACTTATTTATTTATTTATTTATTATGACAGAAAGATTCAGGCACTAGTGCTTTAGCTAAACATTCAGGAGCATCTCTTGATCTGACTGCATTCAACTCGCACGAGGTACACGAATCATGTGACCATCATATGACTGTTGGGCATTACTATACTAGGAGCTAATGTCACTGGGTCTGGATCGTCTCAAGTCAGCACTAATGGCCCAAGGGCTCAAATGTGGCGGGTAAGAGAGAGGAAGGAGAGCGCATGGTGATTATTCTTATTTTTTGCAGTACACTAGAGGAGAGAGCTAAAAGATTGTTTAGTGTTAAAGGATTAAGTTACACTGAGATTGATCCGTCTCTGTTCGCTAAATCGAAGAAAAGTCAAACTGGAGAGCTCACAGAGAAACAAAAGGAAATAGCATTCATAGAAGCACAGGTGTACAGCTATGTTGAGATGCTTAGTGTAAGTTTTCATTATATGTAAATATTATACAAAACAAAATTTTTGCAAATTTAACAAGTGACCACTAAATTGAAGTATAACTTAAAAAATTACTAGCCCCAATGCATAAAAATGTTTTAAGATTAGTATTATTATTATTAATTGGTTAATAAATTAATTAGGAGCAAAGAGGATCAACGAAAGAGAATGTAGAGAGAAGGTTAGCAAGAACAGCAGAAGAACTAGAAGAGGAAGAGGAGGAGGAGGAAGAGGAGGAGGTAGAGAGTGAGGAAGAAGATGAAAACGGTGTCCCGTACAACCCAAAGAACCTTCCACTGGGTTTTGATGGTAAGCCGATCCCCTACTGGCTCTATAAGCTACACGGACTCAACATAACCTACGAATGTGAAATATGTGGAGGAGCACAATACAAGGGACCCAAATCATTTCAAAGGCACTTCTCTGTGAGTTACAATTTTGATGGGTAGTTGTCGAAAATTTTTATGGGTGATCCTCATAAATTTTGATAGGAATGGAGACATGCTTTTGGAATGAGGTGCCTTGGGATACCAAACACAGCTCATTTTGCTAATGTAACTAATATCGCTGATGCTAGAGCATGTAAGTATATATGATAATCGTATTATTGTTGTTTTATTATTATTATTTAGTGTGGGATAAACTCAAAGGTCTTAAAGCCATCGAGCAATGGAAGTCTACAACAGAAGTAAATGAAATATCCAATAGTTGATTTAATTTATTAATATTTTTTATTCAGGAAGAATTTGAGGATTCTAAAGGCAATGTAGTCAGTCGTAAGATGTACGATGATCTAAGAAGACAAGGTCTATTGTAACAAGCCACACCCAGTTCTCCTCCCCTCTAACTATTAATAACTTATGAATAACTATAATGTTAATAATAATGATCAGTACATGGTACATGGTTCATTTGTAAAAGTCATGCTCTTGGTCATCTTTTTTGATGGTTTTCTTGTACGCCTTTTCAAAATCCTTCGGTAGGATGATGTACCTGTTTTCCCTCACTGCCTGCATGCCGGCCTCCTGACAAATGGCATTTATATCGGCTCCACTTATCTTATCCGGCCTAGCAACATAATCCTCAAGATCGACCTCTTCCGACAAATTCATTTTATTCGTAATCGTTGAAAACACGAGCCTCTTCTGTCGTCTGTCCGGGAGTGGAAACTCTATTTTTCTATCCAAGCGTCCAGGACGTAGGAGGGCTGGATCCAGAGTGTCCGCCCTGTTGGTGGCCATTATCACTTTGACATTTACCGTCTGGTCAAACCCGTCCATCTGGTTAAGGAGTTCCAGTAGGATACGCTGGACTTCACGATCGGCTCCAGTCTGAGCGTCAAACCGTTTGGTTGCTATGGCATCAATCTCGTCTATGAATATAATGGCAGGAGCATTCTCCTTGGCCAGTCTGAACACATCCCGTACCATCCTCGGACCCTCTCCTAGATATTTCTGAACAAACTCGGACCCCACGACGCGAATGAATGCAGCTGCAGATAAAGAGAGAAGGAAAAAAAATTATTATTTATTATTAGTACTATTATTTATATTTTTACCAGTCGTGTGGTGAGCAACAGCTTTAGCAAGCATGGTTTTTCCACATCCAGGTGGTCCAAAGAGCAACACGCCTCTCGGTGGATCAATACCAATCTGCTTGTACAAGTCAAAATGTGTCAGGGGAAGTTCAACAGCTTCTCTTATCTCTTGCTTCTGTATATCCATTCCACCAATATCTGTTAAAATATAAATTTTAAAAAAATCCAATTTTTACATAAATCAACTCAAAGTTTATATGCATAAACTTTGAGTTTCAACTCAAACATGTATATGTATCAGAAAAAAATTATAAAAATGGAAAATTCATTTGCAGTGATTTTTGACAAAATACTCTACTATAGTACAGGCCTACAGGGTTTTTTGTCAAATTTTGGAACAACTTCAAAATTCATTGACAAGATGCTAAAATGCTCTGTTCTACCTCTGTATCTATGTATTCTCTCTCTCTCTCTCTTACCTGAATAGCAGACATCAGGTTTCTCATCAGCCGTTAACATAGCAATGCTTGAGTCTGCTTCTGGTGGTAATACATCAACAAGTGCATTTGAGTGTTTGTGTAAAGCGACAGACGAATTGGGTTTCAACAACTCGTGATCAAGAGTACTTAACACACGAACATAATAATTAGGACCTATAAATAATAATAATAATAATATTAATATTAACATTAATTATTTACCAGTGGTAGATCCTACGATTGCATAGTTTTGATCAACTGCTTCTAAAAACTGCCCAATGACTAGAGGTACTGATTGAATACGTTTAACTTCTTCTTGCGCATAAAGATACTCTTGCCTTAAGTTCTTTAACTCATCTTTTATATAATCCTCTTGAACCTTATTAGTATTATTTATATATATATTACCAATAATTTTTAAGTATTAATAATACCTGTAAAAAGTCAATTTGCCTTTGAAGTTTTTTGAATTTTATATACAAGTCTTCTTCATGTTCAGTGGCAGTATTGGAACTGGTCGTGGGACGAGAGGGGGTCTCCTTTTCTTGATTCTGTGGCTGATGATCGAATATGCCAATCTCCTCCATTTTACAAATGCACGGAAGTATACGAGAATAGACGGAGTTAGATTGAAGTAACGGAGTTTTTTGGGGCTGTGTCACGATCAGGATTTTAGGGTTTTTAGCGCATGCGCAGTGTAAGGACCCGGCCACTCCCATTAGTTGCGCGGGAAACCTTCCTCCAATCATTTCCATCCCCTCTAAGCTAAGACTAAGTTTGTTCCTCCCTCTCTCTCTCCATTTTAAAAATAAGGTTTGTTTAGTTGTTGCTGTCTTGTTTATTTCTTTACTTCTTTAGTGAAAATGTTTGAAGCAAGGCTAATACAGGGGAGTGTCCTAAAAAAGATGATTGATGCCATCAAGGACATTGTCACTGACATTAATCTGGACTGTTCTTCAACTGGTAACTAATTTAATAACAAGTGACTATCATGTCCTCTCTCTCTCCAGGTATTAGTGTACAAGCAATGGACTCTGGTCACGTCTGCTTGGTTCTCATTGAGCTAGGATCTGACGGGTTTGAGCCGTATCGCTGTGACAGGAACATCACTCTAGGACTAGGACTTAAAGCGTAATCCTCAATAATATTGATTTTGTTTAGCCACACCTCTTTACCTAATTAGCCACACCCTCTCCTGTATATATTGTGTAGTTAATTAGCCACACCCATTTTAGGTTGTCCGTGGTAGTAAGGTGTGCTAATAATGATGACTCCATTACAATAAAAGCTCAAGAAGGAACCGACAACATCAACTTTGTCTTTGAGAGTCCGAGTAATTATTTATTACTATTTTTATTATGTTTATTATTATCATTGTTGTTTTTTTTAGATGGCGAGAAAACGTCACAATTTGAAATTAAATTGATGGACATTGATAGCGAACACTTGGGAATACCTGTAATTAATTAATTAATTAATATTTAATTATAATTTCTTTAGGATACAGAGTATGATTCTGTGGTTAAGATGCCGTCTCACGAGTTTCAAAGGATTTGTCGGGACATGTCTCAACTAGGAGACTCGATTGTTGTAGCTTGCACTAAAGTAATGAAGCCCATCCTGTTTAAGTCATTTAGCATGCTTTGTGTGAAATCCTGGGTTTGCAGCAATAGCATGATACTCTTTATCAGTTTCTGTTACATACTAGATTCTTCTAAGTTATGCTTGTTAACTGTATAGCAAAATTTGTGACAAGACTCTGCCCTTTTTACTGTTCCTTCCTGTTGATTAATGTCTTCCATTTTAGGATGGCATACAATTCTCAGCTTCTGGCGACATGGGCAGTGGCAAGATTAACCTAAGACAAAGTTCGCTTGTTGACAAAGAAGAGGATCAAATTAATATTGAGCTCAACGATCCTGTCCACTTGACCTTTGCACTCAGATATTTGAATTATTTTACCAAAGCCACGCCTCTATCACCCACTGTGACCCTCTCACTAAAAGCAGAATCTCCGCTATGTAAGTTAAAGTAGTGGCTAAGCTTTTAAAATTTTCACCAATTACCACTACCACCAGGTGTCACATACCCCATTGGTGACTTTGGTTCAATGAAGTTCTTTTTGGCTCCAAAGATTGATGATGAAGACACAGCAGCTGCTACTCAAGAATAAAGACTCACGCACACATATTTATGTTCACACCATCTTGTATCACTATTGCTAGTGATAATAATTATATTTATTAAAAATACCCAAAATCTGTAAAGGGAGAAGAAAGAGAGAGAGAGAGAGAACAAAAATTTGGGGTATAGACATGTTTAACCTAATAACAACAACAACAATAATAACAATATATTAATAATAATAATGCACGCGTGAAAGGAAAAGATATAATTACGATATAAAGCATATGTTTCTTTTTATTATGTTTTAGCAGTTCCCAGTCTTTCCTGTAGTGTTTCAAACACTTGGTGTTGCTGCTCAATGCTCAGTGAGCCAATCAGTCCCAAAACACGCTCAATATTTGGAGTACTAGAGAGAAAAAAACAAAAACGGTTGATTGATATTTCTTAATTTTCCATTCTCTAAAAGTTAATGATAACTCTTAAGTAACCTGCAAAAGGTGAAGTAGTAGACATTAGCAAAAGCCACCATTAAAATTTGACAGTCCATCCTGTCCATTAGTCCACCATGGCCTGGGATAGCATCTGAAAAATCCTACAAACAATAAGCAACAGTAATAGTGATACTAATCATTTGTGCAGTACTTTGATTTTAAAGGCCCTTTTGAATCCTGAAGCAAAGAACCCACCAAAAGGAGCAATGAGAGAAGCAAATATGGCCAGCATGAGGGTGTGTATCATGACTGGGTACAACTGGATTTGCATGCCCTAGAGAAAGGAGTCGTCTTTAATAATGATGATTGTTACTATTATTACCAAGAAATTGTATTCTTTGTATTTAAATAATGGGGAGTTTTCGCAGGCAGTTTGACTGGCATACTAGTAGTAAGGAATAATAATGATGAATATTAGTTTTATTATTATTGCTATAACTTACACAGGCTAAGTCATACTTGGCAAGAATGAATGCAAACTAAAGAAACAACAACAAATTAAAAGTAAATTCAAAAAATAAATACAGTAATCCTCACCAATAATCCAAACAATATTGTTGAAAACAGAGCACCAAGGAATCCTTCCCAAGTCTTCTTGGGAGAGAGATTGATGAGTTTAGTACGACCAAAGAAAAAACCTAAAGAAAGAGAGAGAGAGAGAGAGTAGTAATATGAATAGTAAAAAATTTTTCACTTGCCAAAAACATATGCCATTATGTCGTTACATATGACCAGAGTAACTGGTATTAAAAACCAGAAAAGACCTTCGTAAATGTTCTGCATTACCATGAACATGTCACTGCCCATAAAGAAGAGAGTTATGTGAGTCCAACCAAACTAAAATGATGTAATTAAGCAAGTGGGAGGATTAATGGTTACCATGGTGAACTGAACCCCGTAGAAATCTTTTTGAAGTGTCAGTACAAACATGACAAACCCTAAAATATAATCAGTAGTGCCTTCCTCTCTCCTCCTCCCTCTCTCTTACCAAAAACATAAAGAAAGAAGCAGGTTAATTTATGATAAGTTGCTAATACTTCAGCAAAACCCTAACAGAGAGAGAGAGATGTAGGTTAGTAATGCCAATTAAAAGAACCACTTACTGTTGAGAAGAATTCTGGATAATACTGTATTAGATTATAACCAATTATATAGTATAGGAATATGAAATAAAATAACCTAAAAATATATAAATAATTGCAGCTGCTTTTATTACAAACCAGTTCAAGACTCGATATAGCGGCAAATTATACTCCTGATATTTTGAATGACCAATTTTAATAATCTCTTGGAAGCATTTCGTGAAGACACCAGCACTCTACAAATAGACAAACAGTAAACAAACAAATAAACAAGCAACAAGAAAACAAAAAAAAAACAGGATTGTGTTAACTGCAAAGTAAATGGAAAGAATATGGCACCATCATTTACCAGTAGAGTTAGAGCAAGAGGGCCCATGTATATAAACACGATAAATAGCCCGATCATTATTCCTGCAAAAACACCTCTTATCCACCAGTTCTTCCACCTGTAATAACAACAAGAAAATAAGCTATGGAACAGTCTTCTCCCTATATACTGATTACACTGCTACTTTCAGTTGGCTTTTATTACCAAAGAAAGTATAGTGAGTAAATGTATGTATTTGCGACCGTACTTTGGGTCCATGGTGCTAATATAGGCATTAGCAGATCCACTGATGGTTGAGGCTCTCATTGTAGGCTCGGTTCTCTCCTGTAAAGTAGACATTTTGATATGGTAGAGTAATCAATCAGTGCCACACCCAAATATAAGCCCTAACTTTCTGTTCTTGAAGCGATGGGTCAGTATTAGTGTTCATACGTCTATTCCTAGGAGATGAATCTTCTGACATTATCTTTCGAAAGCCACAGGACAAGAGAAGCTGCTAGTAAGAATGACCCGACGTTAGCAGTGCGGAAATCATTTCTATGGGTAGGGCACGCCCATTACCAGCCCCACCCAAAATAATCAGCAAAAATAATTCCTTTTTATTATTAATAATTATTAATATTCTCAAAACATTTATTTCAGTTTCTTGGTTACTAGAGAGAATAAAAAGAGAGAAAAAATAATAATAATTTAAAATCATCAGTGTCAGTGTCGCTACCTTTTTGCCAGATCCAACTTTGGATTTTTTGGTTCCTCTAACTTTCTTTTGTCTGTTCTTTCGTTCTTTCCTTTGCTTCCTGGTCACCTTCTTTGGCTCCATCAGCCCCAGCTGTAATTAAATGATAATTTCCAACTCATATAATCCCCAGTAATTCCATACCCGTATCTGTCTGTAACGAGGTTCAAATTTCTTCAATGCATCCATACTATCATAAATAAGAGCAAAGCCCGAGGACTTTCCACCGCCAAAGGCAGTTCTAAAACCAAAACAGACGACAACATCGGACGTTGTCTTGTACATGTTAGCCAGCTGGTCTCTTAGCTCTTTCTTTGGTACATTAGGACGCCCAGGATGGAGTACATCCAGTACCTAATAATTAACATAATTCCTTATCAATAAACTAATTTATTTACTTACCATTTGACGTCTTTTCAATAGCCTATTTGTCATAAATTTTCTTGTTCTTAGAGTAGCTGTGTCAGCCTAAAAAATCAATAATCATTTTTAGAATTATCTCGAGAAGTATGTAAAACATAAAAATAAATGGTACTGTTACACAATATGGTAACTACTGAACGGGTTGATACTATTATTATCATTACATAAAAAGAATAAGTAACGTTGCTAAAGGATTCAACTCACCATCTTTGCACACGAGGCGAGGGAGGAAAAGAAAGAAAGGGATTATTAATTGATGGGCGTGGTCTCCACGTGGAGTTAAAAAATGGAGGGAGGTTCAGTGAGAAGAAATATAGCCCTTAAATTAAAGGAACCAGCTGCCATACCGTCTGTTAAGGCACAACCAACCAATGGTAAAATATAACAGCTATTCCTCCTTTTAAAATTTTCTTCATCCTCCCTTTCTCCATTATATTATTAGTAATTATTGATAATACTCCTGCTAATGAGACAAAGAAGAAGCCTGTTTCAACAGTATCAGCTATACATAAAGCCTGGGAGACACTCCAGTGGGATCAACCACTCAATCTTATTGGACGCGGTATTGTCGATCCTTTGATACACATATGTGAACAGTGTGACCTGCCGATACTTATATATGGAAGAATGGTGAGCGGTCTGTGTCTAATTAACACCCAAACAATCGTTGCTATTTTTGATCAATTAGTTGTAATTTTAATTATTGAGTGTTTATTCTTAATATTAATGTTAATATTATATTATTGTGTGCTTTAATTAGAAACACTGTCGTCACACATTCTGTCGTGATTGTGCAAAGAAAGCTGGTGGGGAATGTCCCAAGTGTCACGAATCCAATCAACAGTTTGACGAGGCCTTGATGGGCAATGTCTATATATGCACCTTTGGTGGGGGAAGGTATTTTTAAAATTTTTTGTATTGTGTGCTAATTTAAATGAATTATGCATAAATTTAAAAAATAGTGTATTATTATTTTTTTCATAGGTATGATAATAAAGGGTGTGGCCGCAGCTATTTATCACAGAGGGACCTCGATGCTCATATTGCTTACAGACACAAGAAGGATAAGAGTATAGTACAATTACCAGCTGCTCCTCCTCCCCCTCTTGCTCCTCTACCTAATATCACTGCTTTACAAGGATTCTTCCCAACCGCTAATAATCCCAGAGTATGTATTACACTGGTCATTTTTATTCAGTTTATATTCTCTTTCCTTCTCTTTAGCCTCCTCTAAATTTCCCGCCATCATTGTAAGTCAATTATTATAAATAATAATTAATTTATTATAAATAATAATTAATTGACTGTAATGATTATGGTTCGCGTACGTGTGGTCCTTTGATGACTTGATCAGTTCTTATGATGTCTTCTTCATTATTATACATTTAAAGATGCATGTGTCTAGTTTTGTCTTTCACCAAACATCCTTGACATCCTTAGAAATCCATTGTCCCTTTTACATGCGTAGACTGGACTTACTTTATATATGCACACACACACATTCTCTTTCTTCATTACTTTAATCACTTTGTCATGGAGTTGGGATTTGGAGATCTTAGTTTATCAAGCAGCAGTAGCAGTAGCAGCAGCAGCAGTAGCAGTAGTAGTAGTGATGATGATGGTGTACATGTTAAGCAAGGGGTTCAATGGTCTTACTGTCCATCCTTTCTCTGTGATCCCTCTCACTGGTCATACCGGTACTCTATACTGGTTTTGGTGTGCCTTATTGAGATCTCCTTGACTTTCAATGATGACATGACTGATGGTCTAGCAAAGGTTCTCATAGAAGTGATGGATATTGATACTTTAACGTACGAGTATCTTGACGGGTTTGGTACCATACCTAATATTGTATTGTGTATATTAGGAGGATATCTCATTGATAGATACTTTGGGATTAGGTATAGTTTAATTGCAGCCTCCATCACTGGTTTCATTGGTGAAGTGATATTTTGTGTTGGTATATTCACCTCTCATTACTGGTCAATGGTACTTGGTACGACCATTACCTTTATTGCAGAAGAGATGCTCGTGATGTTGCTGTACATATATCAGGCAAGATGGTTCAGGAAGAAAGAGCTGACTTTTGCACTTGGTTTGAACAGCAGTGCCGAATGTCTTGGGTCTGCTATGGCAATGTCTCTCTCTAATTTATTCTATGAGTATCTTTCTTTCATTTCTGTACCTCCACACATTCATCTTGGTATCACTTGTCTACTAGGACCTCTTGCAGCTTTCATTTCTCTTGTTTGCTGTTTCTTCATTGTCTGTCTTGACAGGAAACGCTCAAAGCCATCGAAAAACCCAACAGGGCTGAGTGTTAAGAAATGTGCAAATTTCTACAAGTACATATCTCTCAATGTAGTCCTGGTCTCAGTGGCTTATGGCCTATATGATCCTGTCATTGATTCATTCTCTACCATCGGACAACTTTTATTTGTAAAGAAGTTCAAACTAAACATTAACATGGCCAGTTTTGGCAATGGCCTGCTCTCCTGGTTGAATATATTCCTTTTACCATTGTTTGGTTTGATAATTGACATCACTGGCTATCACGTGTACTGGAGTATTGCTGGTGTATCGTTAGGAATACTAACTCATACTTTACTACTCACCTCATCCTTTCCATTCATCCCTTTCATTGCTCAGTTCTTATATGCAGTCTCCGACTCTCTCTTCTGTTCCAGCATGGGTCCACTGCCTGCTTTCATTGTACCCGAATCACAGGAGGCTACCATATATGGTATAATGGACTCGTTTGAGAACCTTGTGTTTGTAGTCTGTGTCTTTGCCACTGGTCACATTGCTGACACTGTAGGTTATAATGTACTGGAGATGTTTTATCTACTTTTACTTATTGTTTGCCTCATTTCATTAATTAATTTATTAATTAATGATCGCCTGTCGCTGATTGGAGTCACTAATGTATCTGGGATGATAAGAAGGAAAAGAGAAGAGGAAGAATCCTCATCATCATCTGACAGTGAATCTTCTTCTTCTGATGATGACAGCAGCTCCTCATCCTCTACTGAATGAACTACTTATAGTGTATAATTACCACTCTGATCGATTCTTAGCTTTCTGTTTCACACTTGCATTCACTATTGATGACGTAGTTTATATTAATAATTATTACATGATGCAAGGTTTACCACTTGATTTTTTGTCAAAAATGGCTAAGAGAGAATTCTTCATTTTTATAATTTTTTCTGATACATATGCATGTTTTTATGTTGTGTAGCAAGTTTGGGTTTATTACTCTTGAAATTAGATTTTTTTATGAATTTTTAAAGTTACTTAAAAATTGGGCCAAAGTCCCTGTACTATAGTACAGGGACTTTGGCCAAATTTCGCCAAAAATGGCAAAGTGAGATTTCTCCATGTTTATACTTTTTCCTAATACATATACATTTTCTTATGCTATGTTTTAAATTTGAGCTGATTCCGATCAAGTTTGATTTTTTTACGAATTTTTAAATTTGCTCAAAAATTGGGCCAAAGTCCCTGTACTATAGTACAGGGTCATTGGCCAAATTTTGTAAAAAATGGCTAGGAGAGAATTCTTCATTTTTATAATTTTTTCTGATACATATACATGTTCTTATGTTGTGTATCAATTTTGAGCTGATTTCGATCAAATTTTGATTTTTTATGAAGTTTAAAAGTTGCTTTAATTATCCAAATGCCATTATTATTATTATTGTTATTTTAAATAGAGCCCGAGGTCCACCAAATGCTCCACTACATCCTCTACCATTGCCTGGTTTTCCTGCCCAGCAGCCACGGTATCAACTACCAATTCTATACATTTTCATTGATAATTTTTTATTTTTAGATTTGTTGCTCCACCCACAAGTGCAAATTGGACTAGACCTCCTCCGACTGGTTTTCAATAAAACTAATTAAATAATTATTATTACTTTTTAATGAATATTGTACATCGATGTCCTTGTGCTATACAGTTCTCAAAAATGACTCTAAAAACAATCAATTTATTGATGTCCTTAGAAAGTTTGAGCCGATTATGAGCACAAAATTTTGCATTTTAAGAAAAATTATAATTTTAAGAATTCAGCACAGTTATAGACTATCAAATCAAGTATAGAGTCACTAATAGCAAGAATTTTTTTTCATTTAAGTTTATGAGTTATACTTGTCCAGTATTTTGCTCAATATCTTCATTGCATTTTGCATAGAAGAGATACTGCAGTATTCATTGTCACCATGATACACATGACTGTGACCATATCCAGAAGTCTGTCAAAAGAAACAAAATAAAATATAAATAACTGAAAATGCAGTGGCTATATATGTACAGTGGAGGCTCTATAACAAGGACACCTTTATGATGCGGACATTATGTAATGCAATTGGTACAAGCCTATACAAAAGCACCTCTGTGTGTAGCATCAATGTTGTCCAAAATAAAGAGGTTACACTGTGCATAATGAAAATCAGATTATTACCTGTATATCAAAACCAGCTTTTTGCAAATCACCAACAAGAGGGAGGCTCCCACAGATAGAGAACGGTTTGCTCTCACCTAAAACTTCCAGTGTTGCAGCATGAAGATGCTTAAAAGCTGGACTATCCATGTTACAAGCAATACCCTAACAAACAACAATAAATGTAAAGAAAAACAATTGTTTATACTTTAAGAGGTGCTCCTTCAATTGTAAAGGTTAATTTAGCTCTAAAGCTAGCACCAGTAGCAGTATCAGTGATATCATACTTGCTGCATGGACCACGACATGGCAAAATACTCAAATCTAAAAATTATAAATGAATCGTACTTAAATAATTTCAATTACTGCTACCATTGTTTAATTCTTCAACATATTTTCCAATGCGTGCAGTGCATTCCTCAATGTCATAAAATGGCGTCAGACGAATATCACCTGTATATAACATGGTCAGTTATTAATAGTTATCAATATTATTTATTACCTTTAACCTCAGTCCAAGGCGGTATCTGATTGATTGATCCTTCAGAGCAAGTTATTTGTGTTGGCTTCATTGTTGATGGGGTGGAAAATTTATAACGCTCTTCTTCAGGATGCTAAGAGAGAGTGAGAGGGCAAGAAAAAGCAAAAAGAAGATAAAAGAGTTTAATTGATTTAATATGAGTTTTAATTAATCATCCAGGGACTTTGGCCTGATTTTTTAGCAACTTGTACTTACAGCTGAATAATCTTCATAAAATTTCTTTTGAAGATAAGATACGACCTCATCAGCTAATTCAATACTATTGATACCCTATTAATTAACTGAATAAATAATGATTAATAATTAATAGTTCACTTTATGAGGTAGTCCTGAATGAAAGAGCCGTCCATCAACACGTAGCTTCCACATGGCAGCTGAAGCAGTACCTAACAAAAACAACAACAATAAACAACAACAACAAAGTAAGCCTTACCAACACAAGGATTGTTGTCAGCAGAGTCTATCCAGTATATTGGCCCATTCTTGTACCTTTCAAGCCTGCCATCTTTCAACATGGCATCAACACCAACATCAGGGATTGTAGAATTCTCTTCGCTACAACATCAATAAACAACCATACAACGTACTACTCAAAACCTTTTTATTTCATTTCTGACTTATGCTCATGTGTCTTGTAAAAAATATTAATAAAATTAAGTAATTTTGTGTAGGGATTTGGTTCTAGCTCTGCTAAAGTGCTAATTTCAATTATAAGTAGTGATGTTTGTGTCACTGGAGATCCCTTGCTAAAACCAGTACACACAGGTACATTGAAATACATTAATAGTGGTTGATGGTATGTTGTTTTAGTGTTTATTGTAGATGAACATGATGCAATCTTGTAATGATTATCATGTGACTGTTATCGTAACCTCATAACCTAGCTCGCCCCTTGATAACAAGAATTGATTATTAATCCTAATACAACTTGTGTACAATAGATGCACTATAGATATACTATATCTTAATGGTGTGTACATGTTCATGTACATACCTAGCAATGAAGACTGCCCAAACGGAGCGTTTGAGTTGAGGCTTCTTCTCAGCCAGCTGGAGGAACAAGTCAGTTATCAAGGCAACATGTCCCAGGCAATCAGTAGTACCACGTCCATACAACTTGTCACCCTAAAGGAGGAAGGGAGAGTGATAAGGAGTGATGTGGTATTACATTACTTCTTGTGTAAGTTTGAAAGGGTTTCTTTCCCAAGTCTCAGGATTAGCAGGCACACAGTCCAAATGGCTACCAACGAATGAGACGGTGTCCACGGCTCCAGTGGGGGTGTAACCGATCACTAGATTACCACGTCCTTCAACATACGTCACATGCTCTATAGTCAATGGGCCACCGTTCTCAGTTGAGTGAGGCTTGAGAACTTCAAGAAGATGCTTTATAGCTCTGCATTATAAGAAATACATTGTGTATTATAAATGAAAAAAAGGGCATTGTCACTGATATTCTTCTCACCTATCCTCTTGTGGAACAAATTTCGGAGGATTGTTTTGTAGGAATTCTGTCTCTCCAATCAGCTTAGTCATCAGAGAGACATACCTATCAGTATTGAGCTCTAAATTCAGAGGAGAAGCAGTCATCTTTTCTTTCGGCTCGAAAACTCTAACTCGTGTCTGAGGCTGAGCTAACGCCCACGCAATCACTGGTTATTAAAAGTTATTGACTAAATTGCATTGCTAAGGACAACGCCCTCCTAACGCCCTTCATCTGAGATCTGACCACAGTTAGCTGTTCCTCAGCTTCCTCTTCTCTTGGCACAGTACTCTGTTACACTCCCTCTAGCTAGCAGAGGAAATAAAAGTACAGATAAAGGAGTCCTTTATTGCTTTATATTGTTATTATTAATAGATGAGTTTGTCGCATTTCTTGAAAGCGTCAAGAAGAGGCTTGACTTTGACAGCTAACCGCTTCTGTCCCTCTCTTGTCTCCTCTTCCTACTCAACCGCTCCGGTCAGTAATGATGAAGACAGTCTTAGCTTCAACGACATGGTTTTGAAATTCAGCGAAAAGGTAAAGTGAGAGAGATAATATCTAAATTTGATGTAACTCTCTTTCTCTCTCCTTATTCACACCTCCAGGCTACTAAAATTGTAGTCGATAAGCTGCAACAACAAGACAATAAAGTCCCAATGTCCGACAGAAAGAACTTCATTGAGGGAGTCCTTCAATTGATACTGCCTTGTAATCATGTACTTCACGTTAGCTTTCCTATTCATCGTGAAGATGGGACAATGGAGATAATTAAAGCATGGAGGGCACAGCATTCACAACACAGGACACCTTGCAAAGGAGGTACATGCACAGTACAAAAGGAGAATGTGATGTCATTATTACTTAATTGTGGTTTTTGATTATAGTAATGTAATTATTGTATTATTTTAACATCAATTACTACACTACAGCAAGACTGACCTTCTCTTTCTTTCTATTTCAAGGTATAAGGTTCAGTGATGAAGTTACAGAAGATGAAGTAAAGGCATTGGCTACCTTGATGACATTTAAATGTGCAATGGTCGATGTTCCTTTTGGTGGAGCTAAAGGAGGAATTAAAATCAATCCTCGGAAATATTCTGTAAGAGAAACAATAACAATGACATTCTCGTGATGTAACTTGATGTCATTGTATTAAAAAACAGGTTAAAGAGTTGGAGAGAATCACAAGAAGATTCACAATGGAACTAGCAAAGAAAGGATTTATAGGGCCAGGACTTGACGTACCTGCACCAGACATGGGAACAGGAGAGAGAGAAATGAGTTGGATTGCAGATACTTATGCAATGACACATGGTAAGTAGAGATAAAGAGAGAGAGAGAGCTCCAGTATACAATATTCTTTTCCTGTTATTAGGTTATGGTGATATTAATGCCCATGCTTGTGTGACTGGTAAACCAATACCTCAAGGTGGCATTCATGGGAGGACATCTGCCACTGGAAGAGTAAGAAGATACACACACACACACACACACACACAGAGGGTTTTACATAGGACTTTAGTATGTCAAGTTGCTGAAAAAAATGGGCCAAAGTCCCTGTACTATAGTACAGGGTTGCTAGCCAAATTTTGGTAAAAATGGCAAGGAGAGAATTCTCCATTTTTATAATTTTTTCTGATACATATACATGTTCTTATGTTATGTTTCAAATTTGAGTTGATTCTGATCAAGTTTGAATTTTTTATGAATTTTTAAATTTGCTTAAAAATTGGGCCAAAGTCCCTGTACTATAGTACAGTGTCGTTGACCAAATTTCATCAAAAATGGCAAGGAGAGAATTCTCCAATTTTATTTTTTTTTTTGAAATGTATACATGTTCGTATATTGTGTAGCAAGTTTGAGCTCATTCCGATCAAATTTGATTTTTTTACGAATTTTAAAAGTTAGTTTAATTTCCATTTACATGTACTGCATTTCAGCTCATGAAACATGTTCAGCTCACTTGGCATGCTTTGTACACACACAGTGACTTATAAAAGAAATAATACTCTTCACTCTTCTCTTTGTTTATTTCTTAACTCTCTTCTAATGAAAGGGTGTGTTTCACAGCATTAAAAGTTTCCTTGATTCAGAGGAATATTGCTCAAAGATTGGTCTATCAACTGGCATTGAGGGGAAAACATTTATCATACAAGTAAGGAATCACACACACACACACCCTTTCATCTCCTCCTTCCTCTTTTGAAGGGCTTTGGTAATGTTGGCTTGCATTCAATGCGCTACTTAACACGATTTGGTGGTAAGTGTATTGGAGTCATGGAGTACAATGGATCAATTTATAATGCTGACGGAATTGACCCTAAGCAGCTGGAAGATTATAAAGAAGTAGGAATTTTATTATTATTATTATTATTGTTCTTTTAATCTTCCTCTCCTCTCTAGAGTAACAATGGCTCCATTATTGGTTACCCTGGTGCCGAACAAACTGATGAGAATTTATTAACTGCTCAATGTGACATCTTAGTACCAGCTGCTGGAGAGCAACAAATAACTGCTGCTGTTGCTAAAAAAATGAAAGCTAAAGTAAACTAATAAATTGTATAGATTTTAATATTATTTTATTTTCCCTGTTATTATTATTATTAGGTAATTGCTGAAGGTGCTAATGGTCCAACTACAATAGCAGCTGAAAAGATACTTCATGAAAAAAACATCTTAGTGATACCAGTAACTGAATAACTATTAATAATTATTATTACTGAACTATTTCTAACTATTAGGACATGTTTTGTAATGCTGGCGGTGTTACAGTATCATATTTTGAATGGCTTAAGAATCTCAATCATGTCAGCTTTGGAAGATTAACTTGGAAATACGAGGAAGAGAGTAACACGCATCTCCTACGTAAGTTTGTAGCAAATCTTGAAATCTTTGAGCCATTTTTGTACACATTCTTTGAGAAACTTAAGCACAGTCCAATGATGAAGATAACACTTTTATTATTGTTACTATTTTTATTTGCTTAGAATCTGTTGAGAAAAGCTTGGAGCACAAATTTGGTCAAAAGATACCAATCAAGCCAACACCAGATTTCCAGGATCACATAGCAGTGAGTTTATTCACTTTATTGCATTTGAATTTTTGTTTATTATTACATTAGGGTGCATCTGAAAAAGATATCGTTCATTCTGGTCTGCAATATACAATGGAGAGATCAGCAAGAGTAAGTACACAATAAATTTTGTTATTGTTTTAAAATTATTGCTGTTAGCAAATAATGCGAGCTGTTCGTGAGTATGATCTTGGTCTTGATTTGCGTACAGCTGCTTACGTCTGTGCACTAGAAAAGATATACACTGTTTATAGAGAGGCCGGAATCACCTTCTCGTGATTATGAAACAATCATTAATATTACTTATTTATTGCTATTGCTAGGATTATTAATGCTTTTTGCTTCAACTTAATAGAACTATAATTATTGTGTATTTGAGTGTCTTATTTATTGTAGACTAGTATTTCTTTCTTGGTGTATTATCAGCAATAATACTGTATTTCATTGACCTTAAACTAAAATTTTGTTTTAGCAACACCACAAGGTATGAATATTACCTAATTTTTGGGTGGGGCTGGATGCTGAGATTGCAGCAAAATGGCTTTCTTTAATTCCCTTCTCTGCACTTTTGTAATCACTTGTCTCTGTCTTGGGCTAACTCATGGAGCTCCAAATATCCTCTTTATGATGGCAGATCAAATGAGAGAGGATGCAATGGGCTGTAGTGGAAGCAAAGCCGCCATCACTCCTAATCTTGACGGTATTGCTAAAGAAGGAGTCAGATTTGACAAAGCTTTCAGCTCTACTCCAACATGCACTCCAGCTCGTTCTGCCCTCCTTACTGGTCTCTCTCCCTGGTATCACGGTATGCTAGGATATGGGAGCATTGCTCACAGGTATAGCTACGAAATGCCCCGTGTAATGTCAGAGAATGGTTACTACACCCACTCCATTGGCAAAGATCATTTCGGATGGAACAAGACAGCTAATTCAGGTATGTCACACGGATACAACAGCACCTACCTGTATGATGGGCTAGAAGAGAATTCTGAGTTTGACGACTATGATCACTGGTTCGCTAAAGAGATGCCAGGAGTAGATCCAATGAAAACTGGTCTGACCTTTAATGACTATCGTGGAAGACCATATGCTTTACCAGAATATTATCATCCAACTGCATGGGTTGGTAGATCTGCAGTTGATTTTATACAAAACTACAGTAGGTCAGAGCCTTTCTTCCTCAAGGTCTCTTTTCACCGCCCACACAGCCCGTATGATCCACCACAGAGATGGCTAGATAATTATAAAGATGTTAAGCTACCCTTGCCTTATCAAGGAGGCAACTGGGATGAAAGATATGCTGTAAAGTATAACACTACACCATCTCCTGGCATATGGTGTGGTGACTTGGGGAGTGAGCAAGTAAAGGAGTCAAGACAGGCTTATTTTGCTAGTGTGTCATTTGTTGATGAGTGGATTGGTCAGATACTTGCAGCTCTGGAAAAGAGAGATCTAACTGGTAATACTGTTATAATATTCACTGCAGATCATGGTGACATGATGGGTGACCACTACCACTGGAGGAAAGGCTATCCTTATTATGGCTCAGCTCATATACCAATGCTCTTACGATGGCCTGACACTGTCAAGATTGTATTACCAAGAGGGTCCACACTATCGCAGGTGGTTGAGCTAAGAGACATCTTCCCAACTGTGCTAGACTTTGCAGAGATTGAGATACCAGAAGACGTGAAACTAAATGGTAGCTCTCTGAAGCCATTGCTCCTTCAGGAAATGGATTGGAGGGAGTACATAGACCTGGAGCATGACATATGCTATAATGCAACCAATCATTGGAATGCACTAACAGATGGACACACCAAATACATCTACCAGGCTTACTTTGGTAATGAGCAGTTGTTTTCTTTAGATGATGATCCTGGTGAATTGCATGACCTTTCTGATGATCCAGCTTGGAAGAAAACCTTACTGATGTGGAGGGAGAGACTTATCAAGCAGTTTCAAGAGGAAGGCCGTGGGACTGACTGGGTTGCTGATAATAAACTAGTGCAGAGAGTAAAAGGACAACTTTACTCGCCAAATTATCCCAAAACTACTTCCTGATTAACGTGAATATATTATTTTGCTGTGTGCTGCATGTAATTTTACATTTTAATTAATTTTGCTGTACAAACAGATTGTTTTTGAACATATTTATTAAGATTTCATGCTACTTTCCCAATCAAAACTTCTACTGATAAGAGAATAGAGTTCTTCATTGTATGCTCTGAAGTAGTCTTTCAGTGTAGTAACCACTTCCTCACTCACAAACGGATGCTTCCTTCCCTTTGCTCCACTCATACACATAGGAGCATTCGATGTTTTAAAACAATAGAATTTCCTCTTTTTATTGAAAACAAAGTTTTTCTTGGTAAAGAAAGAGTTTAAGTGAAGACATTCCTCCAATGCCTTTGCTTCTGTGTAAGGATCTGTAATGAATTGATCTCCATTTACAAAGCAGAACTGATCCTTGCCGAAGATGTTAAACCATTGCTTCAAATGATAACTGTAGCAACTCGAATTAATGATATTAAGACTGTCATCAACCCTGCTATCAGGTGATAGCACCATCATGTCAAATGGAGGTAGAGCTGGTTTTCTATTCATGTAGCTCCACGAAACCATCTCTAAATAATCTGATACACTCCTCACGACCGGGTTACGAAACATCACTATAAATTTCAAGCTTGAGGTCTCTACTCCACTCTCAATAGCTGCTTTCTTAAGCCTTACGGCAGGCAATGGAGAGAGAATGTAGTCTGGGCTCTTCTCAATAGTGTACCCTTGAGCAGGGGGAGGAGGGAACCGAGAGAGATAGCTTGTTAAATTTTGGATCTGTCCACTACTGAAATATCTCATTTCTCGTCTCGGCCCATCAAGCTGAGGGTGCATTTTAAGCAGTTCATAAAGTGCTTTTGTACCGGTCTTTGCAAAACCAATGATGAAATAATGAGGGAATCTGTGAGCATACATAGAAATATTGTCATTTTTAGGGCTCGTCCAAGGATGATCTACTAATGTAGGACTATGATGAGTGTGCTTTCTTTTCTTCTTCCTTCTGACTCTTCCCCTAGGAGGAAAGTATTCGAATTGATCACCATATCTGTCATAGTCTACGTGCAGGCTGGCTGTAGAGGAAAGAGAAGGGCCAGTATCAATCCCTGCATCAGTAGTGTTGTACCCAGTCACTCCATTCGATCCATCTGTGTCAGTTATGTTCTCAGTTGAGATGGATAGCTTGAGAGCGTCTCTTGGTTCTTCTGGTGGCTTCATAACGTACTTCATAGCAGTACCATCTTCTCTAAGGAGCACAAAACAACCTCCAAATAATGTAAGCAACAATGTGAGTAGACACGCAAGAATCCCTCGCCTTGTTTTGCAACAAGAGAGCAAGTGAAGAGAAGGCGGCTCCATTGTTTTGCACGACTGGTTATGCATAATCTAATTTAGAGCTACTGGCATGTGGCATGAGGTGGGACTAAATGCGGGGGCGTTAATACTTAATTTTTTCAATAATTTTTGGGATTTCGATTTTCCCAATAATAATAATAATAGTAATAATAATAATAATAATAATAATAATAACAGTAATAATAATAATAATGATAATAATAATATTAATAGGGATAATGTCAATACATACGAGGACTCTGTCACGTGAAAATCACATGATACAAACATTATTCAATAAAAGATAACAAACACACACACACGTACATACACACGGTATTGCATAGTTAACCCATGCTCCATTCCTTGTAAGAAAGAGAAGGACTACCCATACAACACCATTAAACACACAAACACAGTGATTTTATTATTATCTTAGTTCACTGGATGCTTTTGTGTACAAAATCTAAAAACCGTCTTGCGTATTGTCCAGGTTTAACTGTCGATATTTCAGCACCATGCTAGGAGAGACAAAGAGAGGAGAGTAGTAATATTGAAAACATTATTTTTTTCTTACTCCATGCTTCATTGTCTTAGCAGCATGTGCTGCTCTCTTCCTGGCACCATAGTTAGTCAGTACATCAATAATTGCAATGTAATATACTTCCTTCCTCGATTCTTTATCAAAATAAATAATAATAAACAAAAAGTAAAAATCAAAATTAAACAGATTCTAAAATTTCTCTCTCTAACCTGGTAGAGACAGTACAGCAAATATGTCTACAGACTTATCAATGATAGGATAATAACCGTCTGCCTTAGCTTGAACCACTTCCTTCTCTCCGTTGACCAGTATCGGCCGATACACTGGTGACGCGGCACCAGTTGGACTTCCAGAAGGTTCTTCTAATAAAAAATAAATTTTTGGTTAGTTTTGATATCATCAGTTACTCTCAATGACTTCGTCTTCTTTGATGACAACAAGCTCCTCCGCTTTAGGAGGAGATGCACCTGTTGGAGGTACAGGGGAAGTCGGTTCACCCTCAACGTTGCTCTTCCCCATATCATCTATTAGTGTAAGATTAGTGGGCATGATTAATGGGCGGGGCTTACCAGGGAGAGGTGAGGTAGGTGAGTCTTCTCTTAGTTCGTCACCAGAGAAATCAACATCGTCGTCATCCAGCCATTCTTCGTCATCTGAGTCCGTGGGAGCAGCTCCGAAATCTGTTATACCAACCAGCAAACTGTAATCCATTAGGTTCAATTTTTCTAGCAGCTATATAAAAATTAAAAAGAATGAATTTCAAATTTTGAATCAATTAAAAATTCGTAAAAAATCTAATTTCGATCGGAATCAGTTCAAACTTGCTACACAACATAAGAACATGTATATGTATCAGAAAAAATTATAAAAATGAAGAATTCTCTCCTAGTCATTTTTGGCAAAATTCGGACCAGGACACTGTACTATAGTACAGGGACTTTGGCCCAATTTTTGAGTAACTCTGAAAATTCGTAAAAAAATTCAGTTTCAATTTGAATCAGCTCAAACTTGCTGTACAACATAATAACAATATAGCACCCTTGGAAATAAACTCTAAATTCAAAAATACAATTACTCTTTTACACTATTATCAACCAATACTATTACATGCACATTGTACAAGTTCTACAGTATGCTACATGTAGCCTGTAGGTAGGTAAAAACTGTGAGCAGATTCCAATCACAGTATATGTACACTACATGTATGTAAACTCACTCCAACATCAGATTCAAGTATGGATAAGAAAGAAGCTTTTGATGCATCGCCAATCATTATCTTGCGTTCCATTTGAATGAAATCATTATCCTTTAAAGTTGGTCTTATTTTAGCCTGAGGGGAGAGAGAAGAGGAGGAGGAGGAGGGAAAGTAGAGAAAAGGAGAGAATGCGTAGGTGGTGGCATATCACATGTCAATATTATAATATACGCAATTACATAAATGTACGTGTACACATGTTGTATTATCACACCTTTTCCTTTTCACTGGCCGCCCTGTCAACAGTGGATCCTTTCAGATCAAACTTGAGATGTGTCTTGTACTTGTGGCTCAGTATATTTCTCATTACTATCCAATACGTCTCGGCACTATTGACTGTTAGCCTATACATGCCAAGATATTGAGGAAGGAGAGTTTGACCCTCTTGTGTTACTATGTGCTAAGATAGAGAGAGAGGGAGAGAGAAGGGGGAGAGAAAGAGAATATAATAGTGATTAAATAATCTTATCTCACTGCATGGTATGGTTGCAATATCTGATGTAACAATGCAACTTCCTCAGAGCTCAAGGATTTGATGATTAGCTTCTTGTCACTCGTTACAAAGAAAGTAGAACCGCTTCTCCCAGGATTGTCCATCGCTAGATGAGCATGCTGAGTCAAAGAAGACTAGAGAGAGAGAGAGAGAGAGAGAGGAAGGAAGAAGAAGATAAAAAGAGAGCAAACATAATTTTCGTATACCATGTAGTCGTAGTCATCGATCTTAAATCTTTTCCGAAGGTCATGAAATACAATCGGGCAATATTCTTTGAATTTGAAATGGCCGGGGAGGTACTCTCTGTTTTGACATGAGAGGATTAACAAACAAACAAACCTCGCCTACTCACTTGCTGTAATGTTGATTCTCGACTCGGATCTTACTGAAAGCTTTAAAGTCTTCCTCAAGCAATAGAGAGGGTTCTGGCTGTAGCATTATTTCATTAATCTGGAGAAAAAGAGAGAGAGGCGCATACATACTAGTGAGATGTATCTCTTACACTGTGCTGTATCCCCCACATAAAGACGGCTTGAATTGGGTCTTTTGCCCTCATAAACCTTTTCTTTTGTTTCTTGGCTTTAACGTGTCTGCTCTTCTGATGAACGGACCCGGTACTGGCTCCTTTATTCTTTCCTACCCCTCCAGGCATTCTTTATAAAGGATAAAACTCTACGACTGGACTAGCAGGAGCAACCGACGCTTTGCCCTTTCTTAAAGATTTTTACTTTTTATCATTCGATACCACGCCTCTGACACGCCCCCACACACGTGGGCGTTGAACAAATTTTTTTAAGACGGCCATTCAAAATTATTGTGTCAAACAACTTGAGCTTTATTTTCTTCATTTTTAATTTTTCTTTTCAAACAGTGCAATGAAGAACCCAATGGTATCAAGAGAAAGAGGTGAAGATGATAGCTGCTTATTAAATGCAGCTGGACCAAATCTTTGAAGTTTCAAGCATTCTTCACGCGACAATTCAAACATGCTAAGGCCAGGGTATCCAATCACTGGAGACTAAAGAGAAGGAGTGATCGATTAGGAAAGCATAATCACTCTTACTTGCTCAATTAGAATCATTTCTTTGAATGTTGAGAGCAGCCACTTCACTTGAGCTTCATTTTCCTCAGGTGACAAAGAACAGGTCGAATAGAGTAACTTACCACCTGGCTTTAGTAATAGGACAGCCTACAAGAGAGTCAAGGTAGCTGGATTGAATAAAAAATTAATACCTGAGCTAATAGTTTCTTCTGATAGAGAGGCAGTGATGTGAAGTCTGTTAAATTTATTGAAAAGTTAAACCTAGGTCTTTGACCCAGTCCACTGCAAGGAGCATCCAATAGGACCTTGTCAAAAAATGCAGGTGGATAAGGAGGGGGCCCAGGGACTAATACATTGCAAGGAAAATAAAATTATAATAAATGATACGCTCATACAGTTTCTTTGAGAAGAAGCATCATCTGATTTGCTAGAGCAAGCAGCTGTTGAATCATGATGAAAGCAATGGACATTAGTCAAACCAAATCTCTTGACATTGTGCTTCAATGACTTCATTTTTCCAGCTGATCTATCCAGGGCTATTATTACTCCCTTTGAAATGACCGATTTCCAACAATTTTGGTCATAATTTTTAAAATTATCATACTAACTTTATTTCTCATTAGTGTAGCTAGGTGAGTTGCCTTACCACCTGGTGCTGCACACATATCTAATACCCGGTCGGTCTCGGTCGGTTTAAGTACGTGTGACACTACCAGTGATGGCAAACTCTGTGGAAATGCAACATCATTTAACAGCATTTCATTGAGTGAGGGAGAAATATAGAGAGGGTCCGTCATTCTTATAGCCAATCCACTATATGAAATCTAAAATAAAATTTTTAATTTGACATAATACATAATACCTGCTTTTAGCAGATGGTCCAAACCAGTCTGCCCTGGTCTGACAGGCTTTGCCGTTACCGATGTAAACCTTAGGCCCGTCATATTTCTTAACCAAACCTTTCCTGCTCTCATTCCCAGAATCAGCATACACTGAGACTGACTCTCCAATAAATAAATCTGAATATTAAAAAAATGGAAATAATTCCCAGCTAAATATTAGTTTAGGAACCTTTCGGAGCACCAAGGATTCCAGGCCCATAAACGTCGGCCCCTCGAAGAACGGATTGACCACAAGTCATTTCAACAAGAATTTCTTTATCGTAGAGTCTCAGATCAGAATGTGGGCCACTTCCTTCAATTAATAATACATCAGGCAATAAAGGATGGACACTCATTGATATAGAGGTACTGCAATTTCTCTCTCTGCAATACTAAAGCACGAGCAATTAATATCTTTTTGTCGGTGGCTAATATTCAAACCTTTTCTAATACGTCTTTGACTGACTCAACTCCTTCAGATACTATTGGAGTTTTTAAGGTATTTACTCTGACTGAGCTCGTTAAAGGAGGTGTGGCTAATTCAGCACACAAATTTTCTATGACATCACCGACATGAAGTGATAATTGATTCTGATCAATTAAATATATAATAATTTATTAATAGCAGTGTTACTAATTATAGTGCTTACACACAAAGGTTCAAATAGTTCTTTTAAATACGCCATAAATTTAGTTTGTTCCATATTTCACCTTTAAAAAAAAGAGGACAAATAATTAATAAACAAAATACTAATTTACTATTTCATGAAGGAATCTTTTCCTTATCAGAGTCCTTATCAATAATATTAATATTCTGGGCAGCCTTAGTCTCTTGCCCCGCCCCTTCGCTTTCTGAGGAAGGGTCTGAGACTAGGGCAGCCTTTTCTCTTTCCTCCCTCCTCCTATCAAGGTAAGGTTTACTACAGATAAATATACCAGCTGATGTTAGTATAAATCCAGCCCAAACGGCAGATATCTTTAATCCTGCTTTTATTCTGGCTTGATAGGCTGGGGGCAAATCACTTAATCTGTCCCCCATTACAACTTACAACTCCACGTGGATAGAGCCACGCCTTCATTTAGCCCCACCCTCCAGTTGATGCTAGAATGCTGGTTTTTAACAAAATTCACTCAAGCAAAATGATTCAAGCTTAAACTATAATACTCTTACTCCCACAGACTTGGAATGCACAGGTCAATGCAATAGTAGCACTTTTAACACAATAATTATACTGAAGTAAAAACAAAAAAATAATAGACTCACTACAAATCTCTTCAAAATTTACAAACTCAAAGTAAAATTTATAAATAAAGTTATAATTTCTTCAGTACAATGTGTCTGTTATTCCCTTTACCAACTGAACTATGAGCTAGACCTAATGTCTCGGCAGTTTCATGAACCAGTAATCTAGTATGAGCTGTGAGTGATGAGGGCAGGTGCAGCTCCCTCTGCTCTGATGATACAAACAATCTAACAGACTCCAACACGCCCCTGGCTCTTGAATCAGTAGCAGCATTAACATGTGATTGTGCATCAGTAGGTAATCCTAATGTTAGGTGGATAGAGACTCCATCCTCTTTCTTGATATCAGCCATTTCATTCCAGAAAGGTCTCAGGACTTGTTGAAGGATTCCTTTTGACGAATCGGACTGAGGCACAGCAAAACAGAACCTGTCATTATTCTTATTACCATTAGACACTACATCCAGACCACGGGAGAGGAGCTGCCGTATATAAGAAGGTAGTCTAGCCTCTATCAGCATCCTTGACTTCCATTTCTTCAAACTGTCAGTACCAGACAGTCTTATTTCAACAGGAGTATATCCATCAGGTGGGAACACACTCCTCTTCAGTATATCCTCATATACTGGCAATGAGATGGTCTCTACTGATAGTATGGTACTTGCTTCTTTAAAGATACTCATGAGTCGTGGTATGTACTCTTCGGGAACAAACTCGGTGAGGAGGTTCTTCCAATTGTCGAACGTCATCTGAGAGACATGATAGATGAATGATTTGAACAGCTCATCATGATTAAGTGAGGGTAATTGAGAGTGGCTATCAATATAATCAATGAGTAGTTTAACAATGTGAAAGCTCCTAATGCAATGATATGCATTGCCCTTCTCTCTCTTGGCCATTAGTAGCTGTAATGTCATTTCAACCATTCCTCCTATTGTCTCCAGTGAGACACCAGTCCTCTTAACCATACTCTCTATCCTCTCCATAAACAAGGCACCACTAATAGCAATCTTACTAACACTGTCCCCAGCCTCTCTTGTCTCTCCCACCTTCGAGGCTGACATCTTTCCCTCTCCTCCTCTGCTAAAGAACTCTTCCTTATGTACTATTGCTATAACAATATCAAACTCAATGTTAGGAGTGTGAGAGAATTGGAGTAATATCTTAAGACGTGGGCATCTTGAGCTGTGTCCAACATGCACATACTTCATGCCACAAGCTTCTAGCTCTTTTGCTAATAGCTGGAGCCATTCTATGTGAGTGTGGCCAGGTGGAGCTAAGAGACAAACATCAACATCACCAATACGATTGAGTGGACTAGAACCAAATTCGTACGAGAGGTTCAGTGGGTCTCCGTTGTAGTGAACAAGTTTAGCAAACTGGGTGGAGATAAAGAGTAGTCCTTCTTGTATCCCTGCCTTGTGATCAAGGGAAGGAAGGAGGCCGTGAAGAGTGAGGTATCCTTGTAGGTAAGACCCAAACTGTGTCACTGGATTAGGGAGACGCTTCTTTGGGGATCGAATGTCCCCATGAATGTCACTCATTTTGGTAGCATCAATGATCTCAAACTGAACAGGACGACCAAAACCCTTTCCCTTTTGAGTAGCCAGGCGCTGTATAGCAGATAAATTCTCGGCAATATCATCCCAAAATTTCACCAGGTTGACATTAGGTAGCTCCTCAAGTAACTCCTTAACAACTCTCATTTTGTATGCAGAGGTAGTCTCACTCGTCTCATTAGGTTTACATATGATCCTTTGTGGATACAGCTGTGATTTCTCCAATACATACACTAGTCCCAGTCTAACACTGTCAGTGCGTCCAGTCAGTATCACAGTGTAACTCCCAGCTCTGTTATCATGAGAGCGATAGTCCGAGAGAGCAGGGCCGGGCTGTACATGAAGAGGAGGTAGGAGAGAGTCTGCATGAGTCAGCCAACCCTTTCTGTGCCATTTCTTGCCAGTCAATCTCTCGTATTCTCTCCTCCCTTCATAGTTACCAGGAGGAATGAATAACGTACCATCAAAATCAAATATAAATAATTGTGTGATTTCCTGCTCCCCTGTGAGTATCCCAGCATTTTCTTTATAAGGAATCGACGTAGCAACAGGACTAGCCTCATCATTATCAGTGTATAGCAGCTTAGGAGCAATCGACTTCAATTCAGTCTGTGATGTGATGGTGTGAAATGATAGAGAAGAGAGAGACTCATCCATTAACTCTTTCCCCTCTCTCTCCTCTCGTGTGGCTTGACGCACCACAAGTCCAAGAACTCCTTCAAGATAAATCAGTTTATTCTGTTTAATTAATTTAGACTGGAGCATGGCATTAGCCAGCTTAGGAGGCAGGCCTGGTACTGTTGATATAGTAATGTGGGGGCTCTTATTCTCACTAGTCACATGACTAGGCAACTCAACAACAACAGCTTGGACTCGTCCATTATCAGACTCACCCAGTACCTGCACTTGGACTCTCTTCCCAAGAGGGAGTTCCCCTAATTGACGGGCCGTGGGTTTAAAGTGTAGTGTCACGTGAGACCCAAATAGATCCGAGTGGGCAGGACGATATGTTTTGAGTAGCTCCCACTGTGACTCAACAGAGAGGAATAGGCCAGTATAGACAGGTACTATCTTGCAATCGGAATTGGCAAGATCAGTGAGAGAAGAGGATTGTGTACCACATAAAGAGAGTAGAGAATAAGATGGGGGCTCCAAAGAGGAGGAGGAGGAGGAACGAGGGTAGACTAGTTTTGGCGGTACTAGTATTCTCCTCTCATCTTCCTCCCAGCGTTGGCTCATTTTAACAATCGCTGGCGGTTGTATGCCGTGCACGTTACGGGATCGATACAGCTCAGCTAAATTAGAAGAAGAGAGGAATGGTATCTCTAATATGTGATAAGGATATCCAAGCACGTCGCATATATGAGTGTATATCCTGTACTCCCATAGCTGTGTGTTGGTATTGTCAATGATGACTAGTTTGACCCCATTAGCAAGTGAAGAGAGGAACTGGTGCAGGACGTGTTGATGCGCCTTGTATGCAGTGGCAGGATTAAAGACATACTCCCTCTCCTCTTCTCCCCTTCTACCTGTGAAATAATCATCGGCAGATAAAATGACTGTCTTTGTTGTATTCTTGAGTACTTCTTGACAGTGTGAGGCTAGAAAAGATTTTCCTGAGCCCGGCAGACCTCTAAGAATAACGACACAAGGTTGTAATGTAAAGAGGGACTCAAATGACATTGCTTCTTTATTGAGGCGCATCAGCTCTTCAATGATTTCGTCAAATCTCTCTTCGTTTTGATCTTGAACGGTTGATCTCAAATCAGAGAGGAGAGCATCTCGATCAGTCTCACTCAAATACCCCAAATCAGCTAACAACCCAAACTGATTCTGTACCAGACTCACAAACGACTCGGGGAGACCCAGGAGGGAATTAGATAGCGTAGAGTAACGAAGATAGAACCCATCCTCCTGAGCAGGAGCATGCATGGAGCACAGATAAACACTACTAACTGGCTGTTGTCCAAGAGAGTGGCTGAGGTATGGCTGGTAACAGGCTGGGTTGATAATATCTGTTTTTAGCTCTCTCTGCATTGGTCGGGATAGCTTCACAATGGTTATATGTGGAGTGTATTCCTCGTGATTCCCTGGGGTCTTAAGACCAGCTAGTTGGAACTGCTCTATCAGATGAGAGACAAATTTAGAAAGAGACGGCTCTTCTTTCATTTTAACATAAATGAGTCTCTCCCTGAAATTATCTACACCAGTGAATGCTAATTGTGTACATGAAGGCAGTAAAGATATGAACTGAAGCCTGGCTGATTGGAGTACAGTCTTTGCCTTCTCTATCTGTTCATCGCTGGTCAGTCTTACCATGCACAGCGTGACGTGAAGCGCTCGTATATTAATTAAACCTTCTTTTAGCTGTGGGTTAAGACCAGTCACATGTGACACGACTTTCTTTACTTCATCTACGACTTCTTGATCGTTAATGTGAAGACAGACAAAGTGGGTGGGACGGGTAACGTCGCTATAGTAGCGAGAAGTCTTCTCTGTTGATTCAGGTTCATACTCAGTTTCAGCTTCTAAGAGACTGAGGGACTCTTGGTCATCAGAAGATGCTTGAGGTGAGGCAGTGGCTTGTTGATTCTTAGTTACTATCTCTTGTATTGTCTGGCCTCCTCTTGATCCAAAGAAGTTATCAGTTTGATTCCGTTTGTCCCATACTATAAGATCCTTGTACTTGAAGTACTGTATCCGATGCTTTGGTACCGCTAGTACATTAGCTCCTACTGTAGATATGTCCTCCCAACTGAACTCTTTGAAAGGTTTCTCTAATATCCCAATAAATCTATCAAGATACCCGACGGAAAACTCTTCAGAGGGTAAGTCAGGGTCCCATAGTATTCGTGATATGACTTCAGTTGCTGTTCTCATTTTATCTTTCTTTGAATTAAAGCCATCTTCATCATCTCTTTCATCAGTCTTCTTTGATGAAGAACCTCCTCCTCCTCCGTTGCTTGCCTCAGTTTTGGTTCCTTTGGTTTTGGTTTGAGTCCGAGTACTAGCACTGGTATGAGTATCAGTTTGTTTGGTATGGGTATCAGTCTGAGTCTTAGCTCCGGGATGATAGTTCTTGCATTTGTCGCCAAATCTACATTTTCCTTGCAAATAAAACTTGCATGTAGTTTGAGACGAAGCAGCTATGGGTGAGGGAGATTTATCCCCTCTCTCTTTCCCTCCTCCAGTGGGAGGGGCTAAGCTGAGGGCATGGCCATCCAGCCAGTCTTTAGCAGCATCAATGATTGCATAAAGCATTGGAGTACCAAGGAGAGGTGTCGCCACAGACTCAAGATGGCTGATGAGTCCAAGGCTTGAAAGATGAGAGGGGGCAGTTATGGATGGGAGGGACGCAGGATAAGGAGCTACAAAGATATAATAAATAATCAATTTTAAAAATTGATCAGTGAAAGTATTAATATATTCCCATAAGTTAAACATTTCAATAAAATTCGTTTATTTTTAAATTATTTAAGATTCCTGTACAAGTCTTGTTAGCACCTTGAGACATAAGTTGAGGTGCAAACAAGCTGTAAAAATATTTCAATATATCATTTCAGTCAACCCTGCTTTTTAGACACTCATAACTCAATTTACAGTTAGAATCAGTTCAAACTTTCTGAACATAAAATTAGGCCATCAATATATTACTCACCATTCAATTTAATAGTCAGTTTTATCGAAGAGTTGTAATTATATATAACAGTTGTCTCTCCCTCTTGAATTACAGCTAGTTCTTCACTAGTGTAGATAGACCGGAGTGTTTCAAGCTCTTCTGTTAGCCCTGACTCTGCTGCCATGACGTGTTTATCTCGCTCTTTCCTCTTTACTCGATGCTCAGTCAATCTAATAAAAGAATATACAGTTGTAATGTATTTATTCTCTTCTTATATGCTGGAACTTACTGATAAATATTGCACAAAACCCCAAAATGATAAAGCAAAAGAATGGATTGCTTTATGTGGTGCAACTGATTGACTTGGGTGGGGCTGAAAGGGTGTGGAGGTTAAAATCAGGAAATAGGTGTGTCTAGGGCGTGGCCAAACTTGCAGCAAAATGCCTCAAAAGGTTCAGGTATATATTTATGATCTTTCTATGGGATTAGCCTCTCAATTCTCAGCACTGTTCCTCGGTGAGGATTTGATTAAAACTAATTGTGCTTATTTTAATATTTTTAGGGAAGCAAATCAATGGAATATGGTATTTTGTTTTTTTAATGTATTATTAATAACATAAAAATTTAGGCATACAGGCATTGTGGTTTATGGTAAGGAATGGTTCTATGGAGGGGAAGGAATAATGCACACACACCCGGTAAAGTTAGAAATTACCAACACTGTTTATTGAAATTAATTATTTTTAATGACAGGGCGGTACAGTAATGGGACCTCCTCATCAAGTCGAGGACCTTGGGGAGACGGATGTGCCCGAGGAGATTTTTCGTGACTATCTAAAAGATATATCTGCTCAGTTTAGGTATTGTTTATTTTTTTTATTGATCAAAATTTGACTTTTATGAATTTTTTAAAATTACGGCCAGGCCTGTACAGGGCATGTCGTCAAAATTGACTAGGAGAGAATTCTCCATTTTTATACTTTTTCCTGATACATATGCATGTTTTTATGTTGTGTAGAAAGTTTAACCTGATTCTGATCAAAATTGGATTTTTTACGAATTTTTAAAGTTACTCAAAAATCGAGCCAAAGTCCCTGTACTATAGTACAGGGACTTTGGCCAAATCTCACCAAAAATGACTAGGAGAGAATTCTCCATTTTTATAATTTTTCCTGATACATATACATGTTCTTATGTTGTCTAGAAAGTTTAACCTGATTCCGATCAAAATTGGATTTTTTATGAATTTTTTAAAGTTACTAAAAAATTGAGCCAAAGTCCCTGTACTATAGTACAGGGACTTTGGCCAAATTTCACCAAAAATGACTAGGAGAGAATTCTCTATTTTTATAATTTTTTCTGATGCATATACATGTTCTTATGCTGTGTAGAAAGTTTCAGCTAATTCCAATCAAAATTAGATTTTTTATGAATTTATAAAGTTACTCAATCATTTGACCATGACCATCATTTTTTGTTTCTCTATCTTTTTTTAGCAATCAAACGTATAATCTTTTTACTAACAATTGCAACACTTTCTCAAATGAGATAGCACAGTTCCTTACCAGTAGGAGTATACCTGAACATATATCTAATCTACCACAGGAGGTCCTGGAAACGTATGTTGAATCTACTACCGATGACATCAAATAAAAAATCCCAAACTTTCTCTCTTTTTTTTCTCCTCAGTCCATTTGGTGCTCAGATTAAACCAATGCTTGATCAGATGCAAAATATAAGAGGAAATTTTGAGCAACCATTGCCAGCTGCTCCTCCTCAAGCAAGACAGTCTACTAGTACTAGCACAGCAAGACCTGCTCCCACAGCGACAGGAGGATCCCAGTCTTTCCCAGAGTCTGACATTTTAAAGATTACATCAAAGGGGTTCTCACGGTCTGAAGCACTCAAGGAGTTGGATAAATGCAATGGTGATGCTGATAAAGCTTTGGTCTGTTTGCTGGCTAGGTCGCTGAAAATATAACAATCTTTTTATATTATCAACTATTGTGTATTTCTAATTTCTGAACAATTTATACTAGCTTGTATGTAATTATTTGCGTGGGCGTTAAAACTTATCAAGAAGGCGTGTCTATATGACAAGCCACACCTAGTGGAAAGCATCAAAGCAAAGCAGCTCGAGCTTGTAAGTAAAAAATTGTGTAACAAAGCATAACTCGCACTTGAATCACATGCAGCACTCTAATAAGTGTGGATACTGGCATACAGCAGCAATCCTTGTAACACTAGTCGTCTCTCTCGTTGCCATTTTCCTAGGACTATTCACTCAACCTGAAGACATAATGTCATTAAAGGCACTGTTTGCTGGTGGGACTGTGTACAGGAACATAGTGTGGTATACTAAAGGAATGAAAGAGTTCACCAGGTAGATTAGTAGGGAGGGAAAGGAAGTAACAATAATAATAAAAAACAAAAAATAAATAATTTAATTATATGAATTACATGTAATCCTAAGGGGTGGATATGAAACTGCTGCTAGAAATTTCAATGATGAAGACCTTGACGTTGACATTAGCAAGTAAGTTAAAGTGGATATTGTATCTTTTATTATATTCTCTCTCACAGTCTAAGTTATATGATCACTGGGTCTAACAGTGGACTAGGAAAGTGCACAGCATTAGAGCTAGCAAAGAGAGGTTGGTGGGTTGGGTTAATGGGTGTGGCTTGGTGACATGTATATGTTGTACAGGTGCAACTGTTCATATGGTCTGTCGTAATGAGACGAGAGGATTAAAAGCTAAAGACGAGGTCATAAATGAATCAGGAAATGAAGTGAGACCAAAAGAGAGTAGGAAAAGAAGGAAGAATGGACTTTAGCCTCTTTTAAAATTAGAGAGATGTGAAAGTTAATGTAATTTTATTATTGTGTATATTTATATAATTAGCAAGTCTGATTCCTGTTTGAGTGAGTCTTTTTATATTTAGAAAGTTCACCTTCATCTTCTTGATTTGTCAAAACCTCGTGACATCGTCAAATTTGCACGGGATTTTGTATCTTCTGAAAAGCAACTAGATGTGTTGGTATGTATCAGTATAAAGAGACAGAGAGGAAAAGGAGAGAAAGAGAAAAGTGGATCGGAGTACAATAATAATTATTTTTATTGTATCTCTAGGTGAATAATGCTGGATGCATGATTCATGAGTATAAATTGGACGAAAATGAGTTAGAGACTAACTTTGCTACAAACACATTAGGTAAATCAATTAATTATAATAACTATTTGCTAGAGCTATGTTGAGTAATGCAGTTACGTTGAATTAGTCACCTCAATTGAAATTAATTTGTATGAAATAAAAACAATTAGTTTGTGCATAGATGTATTAATAATAATAATAATAATAATATATTATTATTATTATTATTATTTTATTTTATTTTTATTTTTGTGTATTATTGATAGGTACTTATATATTAACTACCGAGCTATTACCATCTCTTAGCAGGAGCTCTTCTGCACAAGTGGTAAGTGAAGGGTTCATGACAAATCAATGAGTGTTCATTTGGTTTCCTGTATAAATTAAGTGTTATTCGGCCCAATTTTTTAGCAACTTAAAAAATTTGTAACAAATCCAATTTTATTGGAATCAACTCAAACTTTCTACATAACATAAGAACATGTATATGTATTAGAAAAAATTATAAAAATTAAGAATTCTTTCTTAGCCATTTTTGACAAAATTTGGCCCAGGCCCTGTACTATAGTACAGGGATTTTGGTCTAACTTTAAAAATTTGTAAAAAGTCCAATTTATTAGCTACATTACACTATCTTGTTTTTTATTATTATGCCAATTGTTTTTGGCAGTGATATCAGAGCGTATAATCTTTGCCAAGACTTCCATTTTTATAATTGTCTTGTTGTGTACTTATCTGGCAACAATGTGACAAAACAACAACAGTAATTACAAAGCTTGTTTGTTTTAGTCAGTACTGTAGCTTTATAGCTAAACTCTGTGTAGTAAATAGATGTACAGTGATGTTTATCTCATAATCCAATTGATTGATAATTCATGTGTGTATAGGTGACTGTATCTTCAGGTGGTATGTACACTGAGAAATTAGATCCTTATGATTTAAACCTTGCTGCAAGACAGGATAAGTTTGACGGGACATTTGCTTACGGTCAAAACAAAGTATGAAACTAAATGAAGCATATCCTTACTAACTCTTCCTCATTCTCCGACTCACTCCCTTTCTCTTTCTTTTCTTTCTCTCTTTCCTTCCTCTCTGTTTTTTTCTTGTCAAACGTGCAGAGACAGCAGGTTGTCATGTCTCGCCTGTGGGCAGTCAAATATCCCAACATTCACTTCTCATCAATGCATCCAGGTTGGTTGTGAGTGCGTGGGCGTGTTTCAAATAATGTGTGGGCGCGTGTGAAGCATTTGAGACTTTTGAGTAGATACAAGTTAGAGCCTTATACCTCTCAAACAACTATAGGGGAGATGCCTCGCACCTTTAGTGTCTGATTTGTAATTATTTTCGGTGTTGATGGTCTTGTGCCAAGTGTACATGTACATGTTAAATGAAAATGTAGCACTTGGCTAAAGTGTATACATGTATGTGTTAATTTTCCCAAAAGGTTGGGCAGCTACTGTGGCCGTTCAGACTTCAATGCCAGACTTCAGTGCCAAGATGGGTGACAAGCTACGCACTCCAGAACAGGTATGAGATACCCCTCACCTTATTTAGTCCGTGGGGAAGGTACGGTAGTACCCGTGTAGTACAGGTGACCTGTTGGGGTATTTTTATAATTAAAATACAAAGAATTCCTGACCACATGAAATGATAGCTTTCAGTAATCATGTAAAGAAAAGAAATTCTATAAATGATCAATTTACTGTTTGGATATAGTCACTGTTCTCTTTCTCTTTTAGGGTGCTGATACTATTACTTGGTTGTGTATTGCTGCCAGAAATCTCAAACTACCTTCAGGCCTTTTCTTTCAAGGTACCCCCCATAAAATAATCATTGAGACTACAGTTTAAATATTAAAAAAATGAAGAGAGAGTGTGGTATAGATTTAAGGATGTTACGATAATAGATAAGCTTTCATATTGTTACTCTTATCATTAGACAGAACGGCTGTGTCAGAGCATCTTCCTCTAGCAAGGTCTCACTCCAGTGATGTGGAGGAGGCTACACTCATGGAAAGGCTAGAGCAACTAAAATCAAAGTATAACAATTACTATTAATTTACCGTCTCTTTATCATTCTCTTTATTCATTTGTGTTTGCAGGTTTTTGCCATCAGAAGATCAGCCAACTGAGCAATTGAAATTGAAATCTGCTTTTTAAAATACATGCATGATATGGACATACTCATACAATATACAGTAGTAATGATACAATGCAACAATAATAATAACAGATTATTACATTTAAATGAGGTTGTTTGTGCTTTCAATATTGCACTTGTTTATGCAGATACAGTATTATATATATGTTATTGGTATTATTGTTTTATTAATAAAGGAAATCTTGAGAATATTTGCAGCCAAATTTGTGTAAAATCACTCACGTACACATTTAATAGATACAATCTTCATATATGATGCAGTTGCTATGTAAATGCACTGGTTTTAACTTTTGTGCAAAATGGAGATGCAACATAGAAGCAACATGATATAGTGAGGGAAGGAGGGGGAGAGTTTTTTGATGTGTGTAAGTGATCCAACCATAGTAGCATAGATACTGCAGGGTAAGGTTACAGATCCACCCACAGGATCTGCACGTTTTGCGGTCGGGATGAGATGGGTACGTGGGCGTATGTTTGATAAAGGTTGATCTCCTTCAGTCACTGTGTAGTTTTTGGAAAGAAAGAAATACTATAGCTAGTGTACTATTTGTTTAAAGGCCAACTAATGGAGGATCTGCAGCCAGAAGATGACTCTAATCTGAAAGGGAATTTAGTAACCCGCCGCATCATTACCAGAGCTACAACCTGCCCTACCAGAGTTACAACCTGCCCCGCCATTCTGGACTCGGAAGATGAGAGCTATTGTAGCGAGGAGGAACATGATGATAGTCGCAAAATGGAGGACGAGATGCTCATGAGCATGAAAATGGGAATAGAAAGAGAGCTGGCAGAGGACGAGGACCGGCACCACAGGAGGATCAGTCTTCATCACAGCCACTCTCCCTCCTCCTCTTCCTCCACCTTTGTACCACAGGTGCGTACGTACGTGTATCACGGTCTGTGGTTGAGTGTTGACGGGTTGTAGAGCGGTATTGTCCTTTACTTTGACTCTGGTTTTAAGGAGTCTTGTTGATATTATATATGACTATTTATGTTCAGTGAAAATATGTGAACAAGACGCATACATCCACGCACCTGCTGTAGTTATACGCAACCCGACAAAAGAGATTGATAATATTATTTTGTATTGTGCTGTTATCTTGTATAGTCTGGCCATGTTTCCGCTTGTTCCTTTCCATTAGCGAGCGAAATGTAATTCCTTTTTCTGTCAGTCCGCGTCCTTTTTTGTGCTAAACAACAGTTGGAGCTTTTGGCATTGCAGGATACTTTGTGCCAATAATTATTATATATGTGTTGCATCTAGCAAGTCTCCAATTTCATTCTTAATCCTCCGTGTTCAAGGAAAAGGATCAAGTTTATCATTAGATCACTTTCCTTCCATCCTTCCTTCCTCCTGGTGTTTTACAGTAATATTTTGCTCTTTGGATGATCATTATTCAGACATTATCTCTTCCAAATAACAATCAACACTTGGATGGAATTTTTGGATGCCAGATAATAGCTTGACTGATTAAGCAATTGCCCATATCCAGCAAAATATTTTTGGAAATTTTTTTGCCCAGAACATATTTTGATCTTGTTGCTTTTATTTGAAGCTTCTATCTTATTTATTTATTTATTTGCCGTGTGGAACCACTGCAGTAGCTATCAGCTGTGATGAATTGGAAGCAGAAAGTGGCATTGAAGGTTTTTGGTCATTTCTTCATTAAGTCAAAGTATCGCTGTTTCTTTTGGAAGCAGCTGTGTTGCTTTGCCAAGCCATATGTGAAGCACAAGGTCAAGTCAAAACTGCCAAACGGAAATGAGAAGTCAAGCAAAAAGAAAAAGAAAGGAAAGAAGTCGCGTAGCAATAGAAATAAGAAAGACTACAAGAAGATTTGATTTTTAAAATTGATGTTATTACGCATACATGTATGTGTTTCAGTATCGTTAGATGTTTGTGTACGTATGTGTGTGAATTTTCAGTGAATGTGTTATTATTTGTAATGTTATTATGCTCTCAATGTACTTTGTATGATTCTGTGTATTGAAATACTGCCAAGTCATAATGGATTCTATGTACACAGTGTATATATTGAAAATTATTATTATTAAGATAGATCATGCACACACTAGATCAGGCTACCCTTTCACTAATTAAGAGTGAGAGAGAAAGAGAGAGAGAGAGAGAAAGAGAGAGAGAGAGAGAGAGAGAGAGAGAGAGAGAGAGAGAGAGAGAGAGAGAAGGAAACAGAAAAGGGACAGCGAGAGGTGACATTATTATATTATTGTGTCTTTATTTTTGTGCATGTAGGTGACTATTTATAAACAGGGACATCTATTAAGACAAACAAAAACTTTAGGAGTAAGATTGTTTGGACTCAATTACATACTGTATTGAGCTTTCACCCTTTCTTTCTCTTTCTTTCTTCACTCTCTCCCCCACTCTCTCTCTCTCTCTCTCTCTCCTTCTCTTATATCAGAGGTTGGTGAAGCGTTATTGCTCAGTTGAGAATCACAAGATGTTTATGACAAAGAAGAAAGAAGTAAGAGAAAGCTATGTTATACCGCTAAGAATGCTTCCTCAATTTCATTATGATGTTTGTGCTGTAGGACAAACTAAGAGAGGAAGTGTTACTAAAGGATGCTACGCTAGTTGAGAACAGCACACAGAATGTTAACAACAGTTTCACTGTGAGTGTCAATAGCTCATTGTATACTGAATGAAGAGGATATAGAGACACTTTAAATAAGCTTATTAACAGTACAGAAACCTTATCTTCATTGCGTATTAATACATGTACATGCGTATTAGCACTACTGCTATTAATAATGCACTATTAAAGCAATTACGTGTACCTGATAAATGAGTGACTGAGACCTTAGTACATGCTGATTGCATTATTGATTATTATTCAGTAGAATGGATGCTATTCATTATAACATGCTGCAAATATGTATTCAAAATTGTTAACAGGGTTCAGGGTTTAATCACGATGCACTGATTATGTGCCATGAGCTGTAGAATAGTACAGCATAAGATCATACTATAAGTATATATATATATATATATATATATACAGTTAGTGCAATTATAATCCTGCTGTATATAGTGTTATGAGTTTATGGTGACATTTTAGTTGTTATTAAATACTTTTTGCTTTAGAAAAATAATAAACAGGAATGTTATAAGTTTAAATACAAGCATCTTCCTTTCTCTCCTCCTGTAGATAATGACGCCACATCAGAATGTTATATTAGTAGCCAACAGTCGTAAAGAAATGGAGGAATGGCTCACTGCAATCAAGCAATCGGTTCAAAGGGCAAACAATGCAGTCAGTGGCCATAACCTTAACACACGCACACACAAACACACACACAATATCAACACATGTACATGTACATTTACATGTACATTTACATAATATACATGCATACTTACATAGAGTCTATAGCTGATTGACAGTAAACTTATAGTTAATACATTACATGTACTTATACATGCTTAATATAATGATGTTTATTATTTTAGGAGATACTTGATAGTTTTCATCATCTCGATGGTCAGCACAGCTGGTTCTCCTGCTCTCACCCTCGCCCTGTCTATTGTAATGTTTGTGGTGAGGCTCTCGGTCGCGTTACATTCAAAGGTCTCTCGTGTGAAGGTACTACCAATTAACGTTGGTGTGAAACAGATAAAGGAAACCCTAAACCTTTATCACTGTACTACTCTGTATGAACATATTGTCACTTTAGTGTGTGATTACATTTGACTGCTATGATTTGATTGGTTGGTTTTCTTTCCTTTTCATAGTGTGCAAGTTCAAGTGTCACAGACATTGTGTCTTTTCTGTCAATCAAAAGTGCAAGTGGGCAACTAGGACTAATCTTGAGTCTGACGGTGTGAAAGTATCTCAAGATGTAAGTCAAATTTGTACTTATATGTTCTACACATGTTCTATAGCTGATATGATACATAAATGTACTAATTATAAATGTTCGGTTCTCATGTACTTATGTTTCAATTACAAATGTAATTTTACACGATCTACAAGTACATGTACACGTGTAGTTCGATCACTCCTCTCCTCTCCTCTTCTTTAGCTTTCTTTCCCTCATCAATGGATGGAGGGTAACCTTCCCTCTGGCTCTAAGTGTTCGGTGTGCAAGAGGGCCTGTGGAAGTTTGATAAGATTACAGGATTTCCGTTGTCTTTGGTGTAAAGGAACTGTAAGTTTAGTTCAACTGTAGATTTCTGAATACATCACATTTTTAAACACTCTCTTTTTTCACTATAATCTTCTTCTCTAAGCTACATCTTTCATTTAATTTAATTATTTATGTGTGCTTTTCTTTCTATTTTTTCTTCCTACATGTACATGAAGGTGCATGCTGATTGCAAAGACTCCGTTACAACTCCCTGTACACTCGGCTCGCTGAATCTCTCCACTCTCCCTCCATCAGCCATACAACAGTCCAATGACATTGTAAAAGGAATGTGGGAGGTTAGTTGCTCAGTGTCTGTCATGCTACCACTCTCAGTGTATGCTTCCTTCAGTCCATACTTGAGCAATAACGATGCCCTTATTGCCATTTGTAATGAATACCCAGACATACTTGACATTCTCTTTGTTGGCCTCCTTCCTTTCTCTCCCCCTAACTGTTTCTCTCCCCTTCCCTTGTATAGCCTTTGAAACTCCCATCACATGATCCGGTTTTGGCTTTTGTCAATTCTAAGAGCGGCGACAATAAGGTTTGACTTTATACAACAAACTAAACACAGCTTATCATCCTCCCTTTTTCTCTCTCTCCTTTCTCAGGGTGTTAGATTCTTGAGGCGACTCAAGTATTGGTTGAATCCATTGCAAGTTTTTGATTTGGCTATATCAGGACCAGAATCAGGGTACACACTTCTAATCCACACTATCCCTTAGATTCATCATGCACAGATCACCCACATACATGACTATGAACATAACTAACATTACAGCACAGACCACAACAGACACTAAACACTAAACACATAACTTTATGACATTGTGGTTGCTTATGCCTTAGCTATTACCTTTTGATTATATTACTCTCCATTTTTATCCACATTCTCTAGTCTCCTATTATTTCAAAGATTCAATAAGTTTCGTGTTCTTGTTTTCGGCGGTGACGGTAGCATTGGCTGGGTGCTATCAACCATTGACAAACTGCACTTGCACTCAAAAGTCAGTCACAAACCTAAACCCATTAACCCATTGACCTTTACTTCCCGCTATACATTTATGTATAGTGTATGGTAGGTGTGGTTCCATTGGGGACAGGTAACGATTTAGCGAGAGTGTTAGGTTGGGGTGGACAATGTTCAGATGAAGAGAAGATACCGACGCTATTGAATGAAATGGAGTGTTCATCTTACAGGCTATTAGACCGATGGAGTGTTTGGTTCACTACTGATACTAGTGTTGATGCTCATGATTTGGTAAGCTTTCATCACTTCCTCTTACTTTGTTATCGTAGCACTGTGTTCTTTTCCTTTCAGTAACATATATTGGATAATTTCGCATCATAAGCCTTAGATTTTGTGGATAATATTTTCACAAATAGCTTCCAAACTGCACTATGTGGCAATAAAGATGCATAATTTTTGTGATTTAAATTTTGCAGCATAGCAATTAATTTTACCCTTTATTTTTAAACTTACATTGTACATGTAGGTTAAGAATTTCCAGAGAAGCAGATCAGTCGGCAGTGTTGATAGTAAATCTCAAATATTAGTATCTCCTGACGACCCCTCAAGGTCTTTCTCCTCTCCGTCTCATCCCGCTTGCTCACCTAGCACTCCGCCTACACTTGACCACACCCATTTGAATACCCTCACCGTTCCATTAGATACGATATCAACAGTCTCGTCTGGTTCCTCTCAGTATCACAGCGCTCACTCAAGAACCTCGTCCATTGGCACTGCTCCAGCAGACGAACCCAGTGACGATGGTGGAGAGAGTAAGGAGGAAAAGGTTGAGGAAGAAGGAGAGACTCTTCATATAGTACCTGATGATACGGCTTTGACTCGTAAATCTCGTAGTCCTCCAAAAACCCTTGCACTGTCTAGTTCGCCTAAAATTCGTCTAAAGGATACGTGTAGTACGTTGCAGTCGTCTGTGATGTCGCACATATCGACAGTGTTGCTCTCAGAGAATGAGACTGATGTTATTAGTTCTGCTCAGGTTTTGTGTGAGTTGGTGAGTCAGTTTGTGCTATCACTGCAAGGACAGCAGAAAGTGAACCTCAGTGAAGACGAGTTTACCAATGATCCACTCATGCAAAAGGTTATAAAAATTTTCTAATTTTATTTTCTTTTTTTACTATTTAAATGTGTATTGTCATCCTTGTCTTCTTTTTGTCATTTGAATACTTTAAATGTTCGTTTCTCCTCTTTATAGTGCTCAGTGTTAAACGATAAGTTAAGGAAGCTGATATTGACTCTCAATAATGATGTGGGTACCCCTAATAATGAGGAAAGGACCAACTCTAACGCACAACCAAAGACAAAAGTAGTAAGTGTTCTATTCCACTATAATTACCATGCATGTACATGTACATGTACATAAAACTTGGAGCTTAGTTCTGATATTTAATGATAATTTCCTTGCACACATAAATACATGTACATACATGTACAATGTACATACAACGTACATGTACATGTATGATTACTGAAATGAGAAATAGAGTAATCTTGGGCGTGCAAACCCTATTGGCAATTTGATCGCTGTGAACATTACTGTGTTCCATTTACAGTTATTGTATTGTGCATTGAAGTTTTGTATTTTTAGGTTTTCTATACTTATTGTGTTGTGTGTTGGGTATTATTGTTTGGGTTTGTTTTTAGTTTCAGTCACGTGATTGTCTCATGGCTAGAGCCAACAGTTTAAAGAAAGCAGTTCAAAATGTCATAGATATGACAGAGAAAGGTACACAGTACACACCATAAAGAAATGAAAATTATTACTCTCTCTCTCTCTCTCTCTCTCTCTTTCTCTTTCTCTCTCTCTCTCTCTCTCTCTCTCTCTCTCTCTCTCTCTCTCTCTCTCTCTCTCTTTCTCTCTCTCTCTTTTTCAGTTGTTGATACACAGCAAGAGGTCATTACTGACTTGACTCCTCCTCAAATAATCTGTCAACCTTCTCCTAGTGCAAGAGCTAGCGAAGAAACAGAACATTTCTTGTAAGTCACGATACTAGACTAAGAACATCATGTGACCTCTCTCCCCCTCCTCTTCCTTTTTCTCTCCTCTGCAGTTCGGATATGAAAGAGCTCTATTGTATGAATAATTATTTTGGGATTGGATTTGATGCAAAGATAGCTTACGAGTTTCACACTAGACGTGAAGAAAATCCTGGACAATTCAAGTTAGTAAAAAAACAAAAATACAGCAATGATAGTACTAATACTAATGTTGATAATGGAAATATTTTGATAGGAATCGCACTAAAAATAAGATATTGTATGGATATTTAGGAGGTAGAGAATTCTTTACTAACACACAAAAGAACTTGGAGAGGAAATTGAAACTTGAGGTATGTCAAACATATCACATACATGTATGTGATATCATTTTAAAACCAACCTCACACTCATCATTCTTAGTATAAACTATACTATGTGTATGAATTACTGTTGTTGTGTATTGTATGTTTAGTGCGATGGGAAAGAAATTCAATTGCCTCAAAGACTTCAAGGGCTCGTGTTTCTTAACATACCGAGGTAATTCATTTTCTATATCTTTATGACTCCCTTTGCATGACTTACATGTACATGTACATATCAAGTTATATAATGATTAATTCAATTAATTATTATAAAAACAATAGTTCTATATTTATACTTTCAGTTTCCTAATAAGCAAGCTTATCTTGTTCGTGATACTTGTAGCTCCCAAAAACTGATATAGTAGACTATCACACTTAAGCCTGTTCTAACAATACACTACCTACACTATATGGCCGTATACATAGTCATGTCTCAATCATTATTATTAGTTATATGTCTGGTACTAACTTCTGGGGTACCGAGAGAGAGAAGGAAGGTTTCTCTGCTCCGTCAATCGACGATAAGTTACTTGAGGTTGCCGGAGTGACTGGTTTTATGCACGTGGCAACAGCGAAAGTCCTTGGTATTCAAAACCAGCGGTTGGCTCAGTGTCGGACGGCAAAAGTGACGCTACATACACAAGTAATGGTCCAGGTGGATGGGGAGGCGTGGTCTCAGGACCCTGGTGTCATATTAATCAGCCACAAAAATAGAGCAAAGATGATCGTGAAAGATAAAGTAAATCTTTAATTTTACACTGTTAATATGTCTTCATTTTTACTAATGTGTACTGTACTTTAATTATAATATTTTTAATTTATAGGCGTTTGTTCAAAGTTTAGAGTCTTGGTCTCAAAGGCAGCCGGTTGGAGGAGGAGGAGGAGGCCCAGAACTTCCATTGACTTCTCCATCAGTCATTAATCTTCAGGAAGCACTCACGACTGATGAGATCAAGAAATATCAGGAAATAAATGCAACAGTCCGCCCACTCATTGACTGGTAAAGGAACAGGATAATATTTAGTTTACTTTACTTTATTTTTCCTTTAGTCTTCAGGCAGAGTCAGAGCATAATGCTGACTTTCATTTTGATATTGCTTCACATATTGCAGCTGCTACTGTGTGTCTTGATAGAGTCTTCCCTTCACTTGATGTTGTGTCTGATGTAAGCTACATGTGTACATACATGTAGACTAGGGGAAATTTATTACATTTTTTGATGAGTAATTTAATGAAATTAAATTATATGGGATACATGTTTTTATGTTGTGTAGAAAGTTTCAGGTAATTCCAATCAAAATTAGATTTTTTACAAAATTTTAAAGTCGCTTCAAAATCAGGTCAACCCTGTACTAATTGAGTCAAATTTTGCCAAANATGAAAAGGAGAGGATTTTTCATTTTTATAATTTTTCCTTATGCATATACATGTACATGTTTTTATGTTTTGTAGAAAGTTTCAGGTAATTCCAACCAAAATTAGATTTTTTACGAATTTTTGAAGTTCCTCCAAAATCAGGTCAAAGTCCCTGTACTATAGTACATGGTCTCGAGTCAAATTTCGCCAAAAATGAAAAGGAGAGAATTTTTAATTTTTATAATTTTTCCTGATGCATATACATGTTCTTATGTTTTGTAGAAAGTTTCAGGTGATTCCAATCAAAATTAGATTTTTTATGAATTTTTGAAGTTGCTCCAAAATCGGGTTAAAGTCCCTGTACTATAGTACATGGTCTCGAGTCAAATTTTGCCAAAAATAAAAAGGAGAGAATTTTTGATTTTTATAATTTTTCCTGATGCATATACATGTTCTTATGTTTTGTAGAAAGTTTCAGGTAATTCCAATCAAAATTAGATTTTTTGAAGGTGTTGGCCAAGTTTATTAGAGTTTATACTTTTACATATGACTATTATCAATATTATTATTATTATCATGATTATTATCATTATTAGACTGCTGATTTAGAGCATTTGCAAGATGTTGAGAGAACAGTGAAGTCCCTCCTTCAGGAGACACTGTGGTTCCTCAACATGGAGAAGGTAAGTTACATCAATGCTCCATTACTTTAATTTTTATTCTTTTCCTGTCCCTTTCTTTTAAGATATCGATAGAGAAAGAAGAAGAGATCAGACAACTAGTCAAAGTAGTTGAAGTCCAAGTAAAGCGAGTCATGATACCTCACCCACTGGTAAGCTCATCACATGACAATCACATGATACCATCCTCAAAATAGTTACAGAGAACCTCTAGGAGAGCTTCGGACTCGGTCCTAGTACACAGAACTGTCCATCATGATCCTCATGCCCGGTCACCGGTACTAACATCACATAGGGAGAGATCCGGTCATCTTGTCAATGCTGAAATGATATCTGCTAGCAATAGAGTTATTGAGAATATAGGAAAAGGTATGATACATGTACCTTCTTGACTGTAACTTAATGCAACAATAAATATATATATGGAAAAAGTATGATACCGTTACTGTAACTTGCAACAGTAAAATACATGTAGCTCCTAATTTTTTAATATACATATTTATACCAATAGTACATCTGTAACTTGCAACAGTAAAAATGTAAAATACATGTATGTACATGTACATGTAGCTATTATTGCCAATAGTACATGTTTTTCTTTGCATTACATGAATCCCTTTCTCACACTGTTTACTATTTATTGTTACATGTAGATGTCCCAGACTGGACTATTGATGATGTTTGTCACTGGTTGGATGGCATTGGTTTCAGTGAGTGCATTACTGCTACATGCTCCATTGGATGTGATGGAAAACAACTCCTGTCTATGAAAACTGAAGACATGCATGTAAGAGGAAATGAGAAATAGGGGAAAGAGAAAGAAAGGAGAGATTTGCTTGTTTAAAGAGTACATCTTGCTTATTATATAGTTCAATCTAATAATTATGTACATGTGTATGTACATATATTTGCTATGACTATTCTTTTATTATTTTATTCTTTGCTCATAGGCTCTTGGTATTGATAAAATTAGTGTTCAAACTAAAATGCGTCAGGCACTTCAAACTCTAAGATCTCCCAAGAATTCTCTAAGCGAGAGACGACTAACGAAATAACTGTACATATTGACAGCTGCTATACTGTCCTTGTGTCTGAGGGTGTGTGTGTGTGTGATTGTGTACTGCTACTTCTTTTAATAATCTTAAACATCATGTGTATCATTATTATTATTATTATTATTATTATTATTATTATTATTATTATTATTATTATTATTATTATTATTATTATTATTATTATTATTATTAACTATTATCATTATTGCTATTTTAATTTTTACAAAAGATTTTTATTCATTGTGGTTTGACTATAAATCATAGTGTGCTATTTCCAGGATTTACTTTTTGGGAACATTCAAAATTATAATTTTTATTAAAAATAATAAAACTTACACAATTTGTGACATTTTTCATTCTAATATTTGTCACACTACAGCAGCATGCATGTATGCATAGAGTAAGTGTAGTTCATGTTTCATATATATTAATGTCATCAACATGGTGTATGACATCATCAGTATCCAATGCTTCATAAACAGCAGGAGGTACAGCAGCAGCAGGTGGTTCATCAACAATAACAACAGGTTTAACTGGTTTATCATCAGTAGTAGATTCGTTAACTTTATCACCACACTCCTCATAAATTACTGCTTTACTGACACCATACGATTCGCATTCTTTCATTGCTATGTTTTCATCAATTCTATTGTTGTATTATAATTATATATAATACTAATAATATTAGA
>NW_003546256.1:232952-237561 GCF_000090795.2 Amphimedon queenslandica | reverse complement strand
ACTGTAGTTCATTGCTATACAGGTAACATTACGCTGATAGCTCCAGTGGATCAGGATATACCAGTAGTGTGTTGTTGTATGTCAGGACATCAATTGATGTATACATTGAGTTATTCTTCATCACTCCATTCACTAACCAGTAAACATCAGTTGAAGGATTTATATCAATAGTTGTGAGACAATCAATACGATATTGAGTGTTATTGAGTTGTGTAATGGATGAGACTAGTGTCCAATTGATTGAATTAATAACTAGAAATACATCAACAATGTTAATAGTTCATTAAAAGGTGCAGTAGCAATACCTGTGGATAAGGTCTGTACACTGATTGTACTAACAGGTCCCAGTAATTGTTGATAGGCTCTGACTGCAATGTTATAAGTTGTTTTTGTACTCAGTCCATTCAGTGTGATTGTATTATTACTACTTCCCTCCACCTGTACTGTCTGCACAGTGTCTGTGTCACTAGTGACATTGACTACATATCCATCAGCATCAGATGAATCAAGTGCAGTCCAACTGACAGTGATAGTGGTAGCTGTCTTGCTGACCACAGTAAGAGAAGAGGGAGCAGTTGCTGGTACTAATATACATATATGTAAAATTATGTTGTATTCATAGTCATTACCTTTTATTGTTAAAGTACGTGTTCTATCATCACCATCACTAAGATTATCCAGTACACACTGATACATTTGATCTCCAGTGGTTGATTGACTGACTGATCCACTACTGACAATCATTCCATCCCATGTGATATCAGCAGTATAACTTAGAGTGTTGGTACTACTCACCAACACAGTACCAGGACAAGGATTATGATTAACTCCATCTTCACAATTAGTGTAACTAGCCAGTGTAGTACTACCAATGCTCAAACTAATACCATAGCGATTGTGTCCAATTTTAGTACAATTCAGTTTGTATTCCTGAGGATATACTGTCATGTCAGAAGGAAGATCAGCAACAGTAAATGATTCTATCTCTGCAAATCCTACAAATGAAAATTGTTACATCAGTAAGTGATTATAGTCTCCTCTTACTGAATATATTAGCAAAGATGATGTTAGTGTTAAGATTTGAACAATCAGTGGGTAGACAACACTTGTACCAGCCTTCTTGAGCTGCTGGTAGTGACTGAGCAAGATAAAGATTGAGAGTAGCATTAGGTGAAGTGACATTAGTACAACGAAAAGGATCACTGGCACTATTATTGTTACAGTCAACAGGATCATCATCAGGACCAGCAACTCTAACCCACTGACCAGTAGTTAGATTAGTACCAGGTAACACACATGATATAGCTTCATTAGCTGCATTGACACTATTGTCCCAAAAATATGATCCATTAGGATAACAGTTTCCATTATTTCCTAAGTAGATACCTATAAAATCAATACTTATACATTATATTAATATTAAAGTTAAATACCTTCTTGCTGACAATGAATGAATACACTGATTGCACTACTAGCAGGTCCCAGTAATTGTTGATAGGCTCTGACTGTGATGCTATAAGTTGTTACTGCTCTCAGTCCATTCAGTGTGATTGTATTATTACTACTTCCCTCCACCTGTACTGTCTGCACAGTGTCTGTGTCACTGGTGACATTGACTACGTATCCATCAGCATCAAATGAATCAAGTGCAGTCCAACTGACAGTGATAGTGGCAGCTGTCTTGCTGACCACAGTAAGAGAAGAGGGAGCAGTTGCTGGTACTAATATTATTGGTAACAAGAATTATTAGCATTCATAAACATTACCTTTTACAATTACATCACGTGTTCTAGTAGGTTGATCAGTAACTTCCACTACACACTGATACATTTGATCTCCAGTGGTTGATTGACTGATTGATCCACTACAGACAGTCATTCCATCCCATGTGATATTAATAGTATATCTTAATGTGTTGGTACTACTAACTAACACAGTACCAGGACAAGTACTACTTCCATCATCACAGTTAGTATAACTAGCCAGTGCAGTACTACTAATGTTCATACTAATACCATACAAATAGAATCCAATTTTAATACAATTCAGTTTGTATTCCTGAGGATATACTGTCATATCAGAAGGAAGATCAGCAACAGTAAATGATTCTATCTCTGCAAATCCTACAAATGAAAATTATTACATCAGTAAGTGATTATAGTCTTCTCTTACTGAATATATTAGCAAAGATGATGTTAGTGTTAGGATCTGAACAATCAGTGGGTAGACAACACTTGTACCAGCCTTCTTGAACTGCTGGTAGTGACTGAGCAAGATAAAGATTGAGAGTAGGATTAGGTGAAGTGACAGAAGTACAACGAAAAGGATCATTGTCACTATTACTGTTACAGTCAACAGGATCATCAGTATCAGCAACTCTAACCCACTGACCAGTAGTTAGACTAGTACCAGGTAACACACATGATATAGCTTCATTAGCTGCATTGACAGTTTCATCCCAAAAATATGATCCATTAGTATAACAGTTTCCACCATGCCTCAGGTAGATACCTATAAAAACCTATACAGTTGTTATTATACACATTCAGTATCTTACCTGAGGAAGGTGGACATTGACTAATAACTTCACTGACACTCAACAAGAAGACAACCACTACCAGAAGAGACATCATAGTGCCAGCAACTTCATTTAAAAGTAAACAAATCTATACAGCCGTGAATATTATTGCTTTCTTTTTTCATGCTTCAATGACAGCATTATTGTACTAATAGAACTAAAGCATATTTCTACTAACACAACAATAAACTTTATGCCTTTACCTTGTGTGTTGACCAAACCAGATCACAGAGTGCGCCTTCATGGGGCATCCCAAGACCACGATCAATGGTTCTGATCTATTGAGGAGGAAAACATAATTAGAAAAAAATTAATTTTATTTGGTTATTAGTATTCCAATGAACATGAGAATGTGAGCAGGAAAGTGTCCTATGCCAAATAAAGGAATGAATTAGTTTCCAAAATTAATGTTTTCCTTAAGATCAAAATCATACAAATAGTATTATGCAATGGATGACATCTTTCTACTCTAAAGCTTGTTATGTATTAGTTAAAGCACTGTTGAGAGTAGGTTACGGAAATTATTGCACCATAGATACTACATACACACATGGATATGAAACAGGATGCGCTCGATCCTTGGCACCGGAAGTGATGTATTGTGACGTTTACACTACACGTGTATAAGCATGGCACAAGCAAAATAGTGAAGAAATCCAGTTGAATTACTTACTAAAGCTCAGGTCTACGACTATATAAGAGTTGCAATCGATATTCTAGTTCTAAAAAGTGAAGATCTACTATTACAAGAAAGAATGCACTGTGCTAAGTACTAAAAAATTATTATTTAAATTATTATCATTATGAATGATTATTCTATTCTTCAGTGACCCAATAGATTGATTATTATTATGAGTCCTTCAACAAATTTTAACTATAAAAATAGCAATAAAAACATTGACAACAATTATTATAAGCACTTACTGTATCACCATACAGTACATACTGTAATGTACATCATCTCTATCTTGATAGTTCTCTGTGGTAGCATAAATATAAAGCTTTACAATCATGTAACAATGTCTCATCAATGCCACTGAAATCCTGCTTGTGTTTCTTGGTAAATAACCTATTCTTTCACTACTCAGTTCTCACTAAAAATTAAACCACACCCTTTGAAACACTTGCAAAAAATATATTATTACTTTTGAAACATAGCATCTAGAAAAATGAAACCATAAACAGTCTATATAAGAGGCCTTAATGAATACACTCAAAGTAGTAACTTGTTCATACCTGGTGCAGAAGTCTCAAAAAGGTGGTTACAAAATTAATATTAAAAAACTAGTTTTTGGCTATTATCTCAGTCATTTCTCATTACATTGACACGAGAATAGTTTCAGTCCATGTAACAAACAATACACTATTATGATTCCAAGACTTACTAGCTAACTCCGTTCGAGAGTCTAGAAAAGGTGGTTACAAATAAAAATGGAGGTCTTCTAATTTTGTCATGTAAACATGAGGCCTGTTGACAAAATGAAATGAGAATATATTTATTAGGTCTACTGAACAAAACAAAAACACCTATATACCTTCTTTCACAAAAATAAGTGAGTCAAGAAAATTCTTGAAAACATAGACAGAGAGAAAAGCGCCAAGGATAGAGCTATGCTGGTTATGACGTTTACAGGTGAACTTCAAAGAGTTAATTGGATACCGACTTCCTGTTTCATATCCATGTGTGTATGTAGTATCTATGGTGCTACATTTTCCTCGAGACCGTCCCGAGTGCAATAATTTCCGTAATCTACGAATCAACAGTGCTTTGACTGGTTTGTAGTGGTGCGTGGGCGGATCAAATGAGATTTCCAGCGCAAGACGATCAGATCTCATTTATCACTATTATTATTGTTACATGTCTAGTGTATGTAGCTGTGGCTGTGATTTGCCTCTATCAAAGCTTGTGGTTAAAAGGAAAGCCCATACATATTATACTGTGCAGTACTATATATTCCACACAGTGCTACATTTTCCTACCATGCGGTTATTGGAAGTTGTAGCACTGGCGGCGCCTTTGATCCGCCCACG
>NW_003546256.1:224191-231230 GCF_000090795.2 Amphimedon queenslandica | reverse complement strand
TCAGGATATACCAGTAGTGTGTTGTTGTATGTCAGGACATCAATTGATGTATACATTGAGTTACTCTTCATCACTCCATTCACTAACCAGTAAACATCAGTTGAAGGATTTATATCAGTAGTTGTGAGACAATCAATACGATATTGAGTGTTATTGAGTTGTTTAATGGATGAGACTAGTGTCCGATTGATTGAATAAATAACTAGAAATACATCAACAATGTTAATAGTACATTAAAAGGTCCAGTAGCAATACCTGTGGATAAGGTCTGTACACTGATTGTACTAACAGGTCCCAGTAATTGTTGATAGGCTCTGACTGTGATGCTATAAGTTGTTTCTATATTCAGTCCATTCAGTGTGATTGCATTATTACTACTTCCCTCCACCTGTACTGTCTGCACAGTGTCTGTGTCACTAGTGACATTGACTACATATCCATCAGCATCAGATGAATCAAGTGCAGTCCAACTGACAGTGATAGTGGTAGCTGTCTTGCTGATCTCAGTAAGAGAAGAGGGAGCAGTTGCTGGTACTATTATTGGTATCAAGAATTATTAGCATTCATTGACATTACCTTTTACAATTACATTACGTATTCTAACTTCATTACTACCAGGATGATCTGCTACCCTACACTGATACATTTGATCTCCAGTGATTGATTGACTGATTGATCCACTACTGACAATCATTCCATCCCATGTGATATCAACAGTATATCTTACTGTGTTTTCAACAGCACCATTTAACACAGTACCACCACAAGTATTACTAGGATCATGACAAGCAGTATAACTAGCCAGTGCAGTACTACCAATGCTCATACTAATATCATAGTCAGGGTGCCCTATTTTAATACAATTCAGTTTGTATTCCTGAGGATATACTGTCATATCAGAAGGAAAATCAGCCACAGTAAATAATTCTATCTCTGAATATCCTACAAATAAAAGTTATCACATCAGTAAGTGATTATAGTCTCCTAGCTCTTACTGAATATAGTAGCAGTGATGATGTTAGTACCAGGAGTTGAACAACTAGTGGGTAGACAACACATATACTGGCCATCACCATCTGCCCCAAGAAAGCCATTAGCTGGATTTATGTGAACACTGAGACTAGCACCTGACCCAACAGTACATTGAACATTTGCATTGTTACCACCATCACAAGGAACTACTCCATTAGGACCAATCCATTGCCCACCATTAAGAGTAGCACCAGGTAATCCACACTGTAAATATGAAGCAGTTGATGTTGATCTGATACTGCTATCAGTAAAAAACGATCCATTAGAAAAACAGTTTCCATTATGCCTCAGGTAGATACCTATAAAAACCTATACAGTTGTTATTATACACATCCAGTGTCTTACCTGAGGAAGGTGGACATTGACTAATAACTTCACTGACACTCAACAAGAAGACAGCTACTACCAGAAAAGACATGATTCTGCTATAGCATCAAGAGTAAACAAATCCTTATACTCCAATCATTGCTTCCTTTTGCATCACATGTCTACATAATGCACTCTGTTATGTACTCATTATTTAAGTACATGAGAACATAATCATACGCATACAACACTAAAAAAGTACGTATGCATATTTCTTTGATAGTACTGTATTGTATCTGTTAATAATAATAATAATAATAATAATAATAATAATAATAATAATAATAATGATAATAATTTTCCAAACAAACAAGGTGATATAAACAACACAGGTTGACAGTTATTAATAGAAAAAAAGAGGAAAGAGATGAGAAAAATGGCAGTAAGTATAATCAAAGGCTACAAACTCTTCTCCCTCATAAGAAATAAGGTGTTGTTATTCTCTGTAGTATGACCCTCTCATTATCAGGTACTCCTCTGATCTAATGACAAGTAAAGGAAATTAGTTTCATTTGGTTATCTGTATTACAATGAACTTGAGAACACAAACAGGAAAGTGTCCTATGCTAAATAAAGGTGTGAATTAGTTTCCAAAATTAATGTTTTCCTTGAAATCAAAATCATACAAATAGTATTATGTAATGGATGACATTTTTCTACTCTAAAGCTTGCTATAATGTTATTTGAATAATGTCCCACTATCTATTAGTACAGCAACTAATCCAGCATGCATGTGTGCATAGAGAAAGTTTAGCTCATGTTTCATATATATTAATGTCATCAACATGGTGTATGACATCATCAGTATCCAATGCTTCATAAACAGTAGGAGGCACAGCAGCAGCAGGTGGTTCATCAACAACAACAACAGGTTTAACCCGTTTTTCATGAGTAGTAGATTCATTCACAACAGGGAGTTTATTATCACGCTCCTCATAAATTACTGCTTTATTTAATTTATGAAGACCATATGATTCACATTCTTTCATTGTTATGTCTTCATCATTTCTATTGTTGTACATAATTATAATCCTAACATTATTAGACACACTGACTTATTTGCTTCTTCAGCAGAAGATTTACTTGTTTTTGCTGCAATGACAGGATATACAAATCTTTAGAAAAGAATTGAAAATATACATTATTTTTTAAAGGAGCATTGTTTTCTTACTTTATGAAACCATAAATATTGACAGCAAGACTAACAGCTAATAGAATCATCAGTATAGCTACAAAAATCCCCAGTCCAATAGCAGCACCATCATTAGATGCATTACAACTGCTGCTAGTAGTAGCTATAGAAAGTCTCATTCACAATCATTATGATTAGATCATACCTCCAATCTCTACTAAAATAGGATCACTGAAGGGACCTCTTCCAACAGAATTGACAGCAGCTACACTGATGTTATACTCACTACCAAACACAAGCTCATTTACATATACATTCTGTATAAGTACATTATATTTAATGAATCTACCACTGAGTTGAGAACAATTGATCTCATTCCACATAATCCTATTAGTATTTGGATTAACATGAAGAGATGTGGGTACACCTACAGGAACTGATAAAGAAATAATCTTAGATGATAAAACTTATATTTCATACTTGTGAACGATGTCCTAGCTGGTATAACGCTTGAATCAGATCCTCCTAGTACATTACAAGCTCTCACTGTGATGGTATAGTTCATACCACTGTACAGACCTATTAATGTATAACTGTATGTTGTAGTGGACTGATGAGGACCAACGGAGACTGTCTCATTCACTAATGATAACTGGGAACAAAATGGAGTATAGGAGATGGTGTAGTATGTTACATAGTTGTCACTACTGGGAATGGTCCAGTTCACTGTAATACCAGTGGTTGACACATTAGATACTGAGAGACTAGTTACTGGACTAGGAACTATAACAGATATCAATTACACTCTCTCAATCATAATAACTCACCATCAAATCTTAACACTGTTACTGTACTATTAACTGAAGGAAGATCTATATATGAGTACACACTGATGGTATAGGTACTCATTGGTGAGAGATGTGTTAATAGCACAATTTCATTTTTTCTAGTAGATACTACATTCCTGGTTACACCTCCAGTAGTATACTCAATCACATATCCATTAGTCTCTGATGAAGTGGTCCAGTTCACTTTGATACTATTAGCATTTAATATAAACCCTCTCACATTATTTGGAGGACTACTAGGAGCTAGAAAAAAGACAAAGGTATCTACTATTAAAGTATAATCATACCATGTAATATCACAGATTGATTGTCTTTGACTCCTCCAATCATTGCTATACAGGTAACATTAACTGACACTCCCAGTGGATCAGGATATACCAGTAGTGTGTTGTTGTATGTCAGGACATCAATTGATGAATACATTGAGTTATTCTTCATCACTCCATTCACTAACCAGTAAACATCAGTTGAAGGATTTATATCAGTAGTTGTGAGACAATCAATACGATATTGAGTGTTATTGAGTTGTGTAATGGATGAGACTAGTGTCCAATTGATTGAATTAATAACTAGAAATACATCAACAGTGTAAAAATTACATTAGCAGTAGCAGTATACCTGAAGTCTGTACACTGATTGTACTAGTAGGTCCCAGTAATTGTTGATAGGCTCTGACTGTGATGCTATAAGTTGTTTCTATATTCAGTCCATTCAGTGTGATTGTATTATTACTACTTCCCTCCACCTGTACTGTCTGCACAGTGTCTGTGTCACTAGTGGCATTGACTACATATCCATCAGCATCAGATGAATCAAGTGCAGTCCAACTGACAGTGATAGTGGTACCTGTCTTGCTGACCTCAGTAAGAGAAGAGGGAGCAGTTGCTGGTACTAATATTATTGGCATCAAGAATTATTAGCACTTATCAACATTAATTACCTTTTATAATTACATTATGTATTCTAATTTCATTACTATCAGGATGATCTGCTACCCTGCACTGATACATTTGATCTCCAGTGGTTGATTGACTGATTGATCCACTACTGACAGTCATTCCATCCCATGTGATATCAACAGTATATCTTACTGTGTTTTCAACAGCACCACTCAAATCTGTACCAGGACAATAGCCATTTCGATCATCACGACAATTAGTATAACTAGCCAGTGCAGTACTACCAATGCTCATACTAATATCATACCTAAAGTGTCCAATTTTAATACAATTTAGTTTGTATTCCTGAGGATATACTGTCATATCAGAAGGAAGATCAGCAACAGTAAATGATTCTATCTCTGAATATCCTACAAATGAAAATTATTACATCAGTAAGTGATCATAGTCTCCTCTTACTGAATATCTTAGCAAAAATGATGTTAGTGTTAGGATTCGAACAATCAGTTGGTAGACAACACTTGTACCAGCCATCACCATCTGCCCCAACATAGCTTGGTGGATCTATGTGAACACTGAGACTAGCACCTGACCCAGTAGTACATTGAATATTTGCATTGTTACCACCATCACAAGGAACTACTCCATTAGGACCAATCCATTCTCCACCATTCAGAGTAGCACCAGGTAATACACACTCTAGTACAGGAGTTGGTCTGATGCTAATGTCAGTAAAAAATGATCCATTAGTATAACAGGTTCCATCATGCCTCAGGTAGATACCTATAAAACCTATACAGTTGTTATTATACACATCCAGTGTCTTACCTGAGGAAGGTGGACATTGACTAATAACTTCATTGACACTTAACAAGAAGACAACCACTACCAGAAGAGACATGATTCTGCTCTAGTATCAAAAGGCAAACAGGTTCATCATGAATAATTATTGTTTCCTTTTATAATAACTATATCACATGTCTACATAATGCACTCTGTTATGTACTCATTATTTAGGTACATAAGAACATAATCATGCACATCAAACACAGTACACATGTATATTTTATTGATAGTATTGTAATGTATCTGTTAATAATAATAATAATAATAATAATAATAATAATAATAATAATAATTTTCCAACAACAAACAAGGTGATACAAACAACACAGGTAGACAGTTATTAATAGCCAAAAAGAGCAAAGAGATGAGAAAAAGACAGTAAGTATAATTAAAGGCTACAAACTCTAGTTCTCCCTCATAAGAAATAAGGTGTTGTTATTCTCTGTGGTATGACCCTCTCATTATCAGGTACTGCTTGAAACAGCTTTGCCTCTTTCCCCTCCAAGTTAGCATCTTTAATGATGAGTATGGATGCAATGTTACCACACCTGTAGCAGTAATTAGGAGCAGACCATACTGTCACTAGGCGCTGGTCAAACATGTATTTGATGCCCTCGTGGACTAACTGATGTGCCCTGCATATTAGCTTGAGGTTATTGAGATGCATAAACTAAGAGAAAAGGGAGAGATAGAAGGTGGAATTAAGAATTAAGATAAGTGGTTTGAAGTAAATCAAAAACAATGAAAGGGTATCATTGCATAAAAGGGAAATGCTACAATGACTACATACAAGTACATGTACACAGCATATTTTTTATAATGCTTTTTACTGACACTGTTATTGTTACTAATGGAACCAAGGCACAGTGTATTACATAGCAAGTGCCCTACAATAAACACAAGTTATTTATATAAAAACAGCTAGGGCCCATACCTCTTAAACATTCATAATAATTTATAAAAATAATAAGGTCCATCCATACCTCCTGGGTCACAGAATTACCAAACAAGTAGCCAGCTCCTCTAGGGCTAACTGCCCAGCCAGATATGTCCTCTGGATCTGACCAAACCAGATCACAGAATGTGCCTTCATGGGATATCTGTATTACAATGAGCATGAGAATGTGAACAAGAAAGTTTTCTATTATACTAAATAACAGGTGTGAATTAGTTTCCTAAATTAATGTTTACAAAATTAATAGTATGATGTGGCTGACATCTTTCTACTCTAAAGCTTGTTATAATGTTATTTGAATAATGTCACACTATCTATTAGTACAGCAATTAATACAGCATAAATGTGTGCATAGATAAAGTTTAGTTTATGTTTCATATATATTAATGTCATCAACATTATGTATAACATCATTAGTATCCAATGCTTCATAAACAGCAGGAGGTACAGCAGCAGCAGGTGGTTCATCAACAACAACAACAGGTTTAACTGGTTTATCATCAGTAGTAGATCCACCAACAACAGGTTTAACTGGTTCTTTATGAGTAGTAGATTCATTCACAACAGGGAATTTATTATCATACTCCTCATAAATTACTGCTTTATTTAATTTATGAAGACCATACGATTCACATTCTTTCATTGTTATGTCTTCATCGTTTCTAATGTTGTACATAATTATAATCCTAACATTATTAGACACACTAACACACTAACTTGTTTGCTTCTTCAGCAGAAGACTTACTTGCTTTTGTTGCAATGACAGGATATATAAATCTTTAGAAAAAAATTGTACATATATATTATTTTTAAATGAACATTTTTTTTCTTACTTCATAAAGCAGTAGATATTGACAGCAAGACTAACAGCTAATAGAATCATCAGTATAGCTACAAAAATCCCCAGTCCAACAGCAGCACCATCATTAGATGCATTACAACTGCTACTAGTAGTAGCTAT